>NC_056745.1:463481772-463689272 GCF_019279795.1 Protopterus annectens | reverse complement strand
CAAAAAGACATTACTGCAATCCATCATTAGCTGATGGATAAGGGTGGCCAGTGATATGGGACACATCCCTCTCTGGTGGCCTAACTGTCACGGTCAATTGGGTGAGCAAATCTGCAACTCCATTCTGGTCATGTGTCTAAACACTTTTCTCTCACCTACAGCCTCCAATACGTACTCAAGCTACAGCTAGGGTACTTTAATCAATTGGGCTGGCTGCCTGCTGTTAACAGATCAAGATCCTCTCCTACAAGTGCTCCCAACCTCACTTTCTACAGTTAGTCTCACTGCAGTTGAGTTTCCTGCTGAGCATATTTATTATCAGGTCCTGCACGGAGGAGCTATATTAGTAAGTTTGCTATAAGTGAACCTATTCTATAAATGGAATAGATACTACATATACACACACACACACACACACACACACACATATATATATATATATATATATATATATATATATATATATATATATATATATATATACACACACATGCATGTATGTATGTGTGTGTGTGTGTGTGTGTGTGTGTGTGTGTGTGTGTGTATATGTGTGTGTATATATATATATATATATATATATATATATATATATATATATGTATGTATGCATGCATACCTTTGAAGGGAAATTGGCAGGCTTAAAATGGCCATGTTTCACCCTTTTTTCTGAACTAATCAGTATTGCACAATTCTATTTGGTTATACTTTGGAAAGGTAGAGCTTAAGGTCAAGCGTGATGTCTATAACAATTAATTGTCTGCAAAACATCCCAAATAATATTCAAACCAAAGGGTAAAAAAGTCACACAGGCAAGCCATTCTGTAAAGAGTACAAGAAAGATCAAGCTAAGCTAGAATCTTCAAAAATGCCATTAAAGACATACCAGTATTTCAGCTACATGGCTCCTGAATTAACTATGACTTTTCAGTTTTTACTTTTATAGCATTTACTGGTACATTAATGCCAGTAAAGCCAAACTATAGTATCTGTAGACATATCAAGCTTCACTTCTTTTTATGAGCATATCATAACAGCATAAGTGGACTCTTTGGCTAAACTTTGGAAACACAGAGCTTGAGACCAAGTCTGATGTTCAAAAACATTAAGGTGCATCTAAAATATTCCACATAACATCCAAACCAAAGGATAAAAAGGTCACACGATCTTTTCAGGTTAAGCACAAAGAAAAACCTATCTAAGCAAAAGTCCTTACTGTGTAGTACCTTAATCATTTTGTAATATAGGTCTATGGGATGTATGCAAATGACCCCTTAAGGTCATGAAAGTGTTCCAGCTACATGTGATTTGAATGTCAATCACTTTTCACTTCAGTAGACAAGATTTGGCTCACATAAGCCAGTTCATATACATCTGAATCTTGGGAGTCAGAATCCTCAGGTCACCACTGGTATTTCTACTTTTGTCCTTTTGAACATGAAAACCTCAGCCAGTTGAACCAGGTCAGAGGTTCATTCACAAAATGCTTGGGAGGTGGAAAGATTGAGACACTGCCTAACTTAGGACAAGACAACCTATCTGGTACTGGTTTGATCTTTGATGCCATGTGCCTCTTAGCTTTGGGTATAACCACTCTTAAGGCCAGTGGCTGCAGGTGGGGAACAGTGACCTCAATTTGTTCTCCAGGAACCTTCTCAGTTGGGAACAAAATCCTGGAAGTCCCATCTTCCCCTTCATAGATGAGAATGTAAGCCTCCAAAACTAAAAAGCTTTCAGTCTCCGGACATGGAGCAGATATATTAGTCTAGGAGGACATGGAAGATGGGGAAAGCATGGAGGTCTTCAATGTGGTCATACCAGCAGCCTCAAAAGGCTGACTATGAAAGCACCTGTCAATGTTTGGACTCATCAGATTAGGGAAACTGGAGTCATAAAATGCAACATCCTCTGTCTCCTTTTTCAGCAGATAGTTCCTGGAGTCCTAGACTGATGCCATTACAGCACAGAACCAATCATATATCCTTTTATGGCTGTGAATTCCTAAAAAGACTGTTGTTATCTTTGGAACATCCTCAGAGTGAAAGTGGTAAATATGTGGACAGGAGTTCACATTGTGCTCCGGGCTGCGGCAGAACAAACACAAAATATATATGTCTTTGTGGAGAACATGCGTCTTGCATGATACAGTTGTTAAATGTGTCTATTTCAGATCCATTGTCAGAAGCAGACATTAGTTATATCCAAAATTAGCAACAATTCTCTGTGGGGTACTTATCTGGATTCAGGAAGCATGTTGGCCAGTGGACTGGCAACACTAAGGAACATGCAGCATGGAACACAGCATGGCCCAAAAGATATGAAGATAGTATCAGTCAATGTACTTCTTATACCAATGGTCTTTGTGGCCTGGTAGAAGGCCTTGGGGTGAAGCTCTGGAAGTTGAGAAGGCCAGTCAGGCTATTTACAGTCAGGAATTTCAAAAGAAAGAACAGCAACCGTGGATGCACTGAATATCAAATTATACTATAATAGGACAGAGATGGATGGCTACTAAAGTCATAGAAAGGCAATAAAGACATACTGATTGCTACATGAGGATCTGGAATTTGGCAGCCTGACAGAGCACATGGATCTAACTATTACTGTAATAACCCTATATTTTTAGTGCTATTTGTTTATAGTGCTCATGCTTGGTAAATTCTATTACAAAACAGTACTGTATTTGCATTTTCACCTGTATAATAAAATCCTGTACACGGTTATACTGGCTCCATTAAACATGCCACATTCAGGCCATGTATTCCAAGTGCCAAATGTGGTATTAATGCATATGGATGGCATTACATGTCAAACTGCAATAGTGACTGCAGTAAGTGAGTCAGTGGTGTTTTGCAAGTGAAATTATGCTGTGCGGTGTCAGGCACAGTAAGAGACCGATAGCTGTGATACCTAAGGAAGTGCATATGGCCAAGTGAGTGGCACTAGAGAAAAAAAAGTACTAGGGAGTAGTTTTTGCACATTTAAAGTTGTCAGTGACCAACTGTGTGAGATTTTATGGAGAGTGCTTATTTTTTGCCTCTCAGCTAAGCTCAGAGTTGTTTTTCTCACTACTGTTTGACTATTTTTCTTTAGTTAATATTTTGGGAGAACTGGTGAAGTACTATTTGCAAGGGTTTGCTTAGGTCCAAAATGAGCCAGAAGTTCTTTTTTTGTAACCAAAAAGAACTTGGAATAATAGCTAGTGGGATCTTTTTGATGGTGCTTTTCTGAAAAACAGAGAAGACTTCTCTTCTAGTGGATTCTCACTGGTAGGGCAGAACATCTGACAGTGGACTTTTTGGGAGGGAGTATGGGAAAAGACGCCTGTAATAGTCTCTGGATATTATCTCTGTCTTATCTAGGAACCCTGCATGATGGCCAACCATGCATTGCAATTGGTAGAGAAACTGTATCCAACCGTCTCCAGAGGGGAGCAGGCAGGCTGCCTTTCAGGGACAGTGAAGCTGCCTGTTAGAGGAAAGGCCCTCAATATCCCTGGTTCTCTGGATCTCCAAGACCTCTGGGTATGCAACCATTAAGGGACCACCCCTGCCTCAACTGCACCTGTTAGATACGGACTCGAAGGATTTATGCCCAGATCTTCTTAACCAGAGGGACTTAGATCCCTTTTAGCTCCAGCTATAAGACTGATGGGGAGTCTGAAATGTAACACCTACAGCAGACAACATTTTTCCATCTTATTTGCACTTGACCAACTGATCAAAAAAGCTCCATCATAAGGAGTGTTGGTACAAGGCACTCTGAAATTGCCTGCAAAATCAGAGAAGAAGCCACATCTGTCACCTCATGGTTATGCCTTTGATCACCACTCTCGCTGCCCTATCTGCTGCATTATGTAAAGGCCACATGGAGAGACTGGTAATATTACACAGAGTACCCAGGGTGGTATCTGTTTTACAGATTCAGTAGTGGGTGGCTTTTTCAAAGAGGCTAAAGTTTGTTTTACTAGATCTCTCTGAAGTTGGGTCATGTGAGTGGTGTAGTTAAAAGCCCTCACAGAAAAAGTGCCTGAAGCATACATCAACTTCCCCATTCTGTCCATTGCCTTAGACTACTTGTTAGGAATATGGGCAGTCTCTATGTCACTCACCTTGGTAGCTACTGCCAAAATGATAGAATCCACTAAAGGATTCATGGATCAAAAGGGCCTGTCACTATGGGGCATTTTGTCAGGCTTCCTTAGTATGCTCTCAGAATAATTTTTCTATTGCCAAGTCCTCCTGTTGGCCAGTTCTACAAGGCAGTCTACCAGATGGACCAAACATGAAGTAGAAGGTCCTTAACTGTATGCCTCAAAAAGGATTTGCTCATCCTGAGAGGGTGGATCTGTGGACCAATTTCCCCTATACAGCATGGGTCCCAAGACCTCACTGAAGTTATGGTCCTCTGGAATGGACTGTGGAGATTCCTTTCAATCCTCTGAGTCAGCATTCAAGATGACTGACTCATCTGGGAGAGTCAATGTGTCTCAACTTAGATGTCCTCTTCCTGGGAACCTCAGGAGAAGGTGAACCTGAGACATCAAAGGACTTGTCCTGTGTCTAAGCAGTTTTTTTTGAGGACAATGGTTTGGCTGTAACTCTGGGGTGTATGAGGGTCAAGACACAAAAGTGTGTCTAAGGGAGGAGCCAACACTGATGGAGTCCATGTAATCATTCTAGGAGGAGAGGCTATAATTCTTCCAATTTTCTTAAATGCAGAACCCAAATCCGCCTGACCTGAGCAGCCAGAGAGTGCTGGCTCTGCCCCATGTGTAGAGGAGACTGGCTGCCTCAATAAAGGAACCAGATGTCATGGATAGACCTGAGGAGGGGGTCAGCACCCAAGACTTGAAGGCCAATGACTCTAGCAATGAAAACAGAATTGTTCAGGATAGTCTGAAGACAGTGTCAAAATATCATTGTTGAGGCATAGGTCCCAAGAACCAATCAAATATGAAGGACTCAGAGTCGACCAGACTACATTGCTTTGAAGTCAAAGACAGGGTTATGCTCTGCACCAAAGAAACTAGCTTCAGATGGAAGGTCCACCCCAATACCATCAGACCACAGGGTTACATTGGGAAAGAGCAAGTGTGGAGAAAATAGACCAGCTTGTTCAGCTCTTGTAGCGGTGGGGGATAGAACAACTATATTAATATGTGTCTTGATGAAAGCCCCAATCATATGATCCAACTCCAAACCAGACACTTCAGAAGGACATGAAGGGCTTAAAGGATGAAATGGATGTTGAGAAGGGAACTTTGAAAGATTTCTGAGGAGATACTTTGCACTGCTTGCCTAGGAGATTTATCCTTGATAAACTATATCCACCAGATACAGTCACTGACATAATAATCCACACAAAATTGAGTGATTCTAACTGTTTAATACATCAGACTTTATAAGTAATGCATTCCATTGATCAACAAATGATTTTATAACAATTAAAAAAAATCACATTTTACACCCAATCAAATCCATGCTATAATAACCTTACAAAATCACCACCCAACACCCTTTATATAAAATACATTGAAATCAATCATGAAACCATCTTCTATAATTAATTTCTTTAAATATTTATAATATTTTTATAATTTTGCTGTCCAGAATTTTAACAAACTTGCAATCAAAATTGTTCCATTTATGCCAGGAATTGTGGATACATTCAAAAGTACCTGCCAATACAATTCATGGTACTCTTGCAAAGTTCACAATAATTCCAACACAAAAACATATATATATTTTTTAAAATTGGAACAATAAATACCGTTTATATAAGGCATTAGTACTACTCTGTCTGCATATAACAAAAACATGTTCATAAATCCTGCCACATAGTCGCTGTTCTGTTTTTACTACATAAAATGCAGGATAACTTAAGCACTTAGCTAAGTATACCACCCCTTTGGTCTTACAATTATAATTACCCCTTTAATATATTGTTTTTTTCAAATCTGGGTAATCCAACAATACTAACTTCCCATATAAACTTATACTGTAATCACCTATCACATTTCATCATTTTATACACTTTATTAAAACCTAGACTATTACTTTCTAAAACTGATTTTACATTTCTTTCCTTCTTATAAACAAAATGTGGACTAGTGCCTAACATATTACTTAACTGAATATTATGTACAGCCCCTCCCCAACACTTAGATGTAATAGATACAAAAATATTACTAGTACAGTACAGCATAACCATAGCCCCAGTGAAAATAATTTCCCCATCCCATTCAGCTTCAGTACAGTTTTCGCAAGATTTTAACCCCCCACCAATAATAATGTTAAATGTAATAACTCTGTGATGCACCTCATCTGGGTCAGTAATCAATGAGTTTCAGTCCTCACCACTGACGTTGATGGGGAATATTGACATAGAACAAAAATGGATTCAAACAGCAGTTTCAAATGCAGCTCTCTGCAGGAAGCACAATTTCCCTTAAGAGCACACACAGTCCTGGGGTAGAGTTTCCTCTCTAGGTCCCAAATACGACTTCAACTTACCTCTGCAGAAATCAGTGCTCTGTTCCTGATCTACGTGGCTGCCACTGACACACACACACACACACACACACACACACACACACACACACACACACACGCACGCACGCACGCACACACACACACACACACACACACACACACACACACACACACACACACACACACACACACACACACACACACACACACACACACACACACACACACACACACACACACACACACACGTATTTACTCCCCTCTGCCCAGACTAGATTATCAGATAGATTCACTGTCACCATCCAGCTACTTTATGGCTCTTACCAGGATACCCAATTACTCTTTATAAAATTAATACTATACGAATGGCAATGTTAACCAAGCAGCAAGACTTTCATGAGCATAAAGCCCACAGTGCCACCAAATAAATGCAGTTACTCTCCAAGATTAAACTATTTTCTAAAAGACCAGCGAAAATGAAAAGTTTACTTGTATTTAATAATAAATGAAATAGAAAACTCTAAAATACTGAATATCTATTTACAATAAACACCAGAGTTTCAGTTCACAGGAAATATAAAAATAACACAGATGGACAGACTCAGACAGATAAAGAAAAACAATATTTTTATCTAATCTCACTATTTTCCTGACTGAAGAATTACAATTCTCTGGTTACCCACTAAGGCAAGGCAAGATGAAGTGGGTAAGTGGTCTTTGCTGTCACTATTACATCTCTTAGTAATATCTAAATACAATTTCAGTGCTGGTTTCAGAATGACATCACATCTGGTCACCTGACTCTGTGGTTCCCATACTACCTCCCTGACTAGAATCTAGCACAGATGTGTCACAATACACACCTAGAGTTTTGATAAGGCATCTGGGACTGTAAAACAATTCCAGTACTTTCATCCTTCTTGCAGAGACTAACCAGCCATTCTCTGGCACCCCAGGATAGCAATTACTTCACCATGACAATAAGAGAAGGATCCCATACCAGACATTGCATCTCTGGATGCATTCAGGCCTGTGAGATAAAATCTTTATAGTCTAAACCAAGTAATTTAATTTCAAGCTATTTTCTTAAGGTAAGCTGGGCTGAGGTTAACCCCTTCCCTTCCAGCATCCTCTGTTAACATATAACATTTCAGCATTTACCACAATGCAGCCTGACAAACGTGTATATTTCTTTTCTGTCCAGCAGGACCCACTGTTGATATATTTTTAACACAAGCATCTGTACAAATCTGTTTGATATACAAATGACATAAAATTCTTTACAAAACTCCAGATAGCTATGCTGGCATATGTTACACATGCACTGTCCTTCTCTGTCTCTGGCATAGGTGGTACTACCTCACATCACAGACTCTAACTTTTCACCTCCTCTGCAACTTTAGCATTTTTTCAGGGTACTCAATGTCTACCAACAAATGCTTTAAACAGTTAATTTCTTCATTAAATACTTCAATAGATGTAATTCTTAATAATCTTACTATTATACCTTTTACTGTACTAACTTTCTGGTTATATGGATGGCTATTTGCATATAACAAATGTGAATTTGAGAAAAAGAAGTTATGTCTTACCATAACATTCCATCTGTGTTGTCGATCTTCACTAATCCTTGACTGTGGGCTCAGTTCTGAGCCTCGGAACAGACTCTGCCATTTTTCAGCTTGCATCTCCCAAAACTCTCAAGCTAGGCTCTACCCATAATGCTCCTCACTAAATTGTCTCAGATTGAGTTTGCATATAATAGTAACAGACAGACAAGAAGTTATAAATAAGAGACCAAATCTGTGTCCCTATTATGAAGCCAGTCTTTGGGAATATTCGGTCCAACTTTAAATCACAAGCTGTCAAAGGTTCAAAAGGGGATGAAATGAGAGACTGTATGACCAAGGGTAAATCCCATACAGCAATGAGTTCTTTAAACGTAGGTCTTAGCACTAAGGTTCCTTTTAAAAAGGCCTACATTTATGAGACATAAGTGAAGAACCATCAAAACCAACATGAAAATTAGATATAGTGAGATGTACTCGAATGGTAGAAGCTAAGGAACCAGACTGATAAAGAAAGGCCAGAAATTCTAAAACTGTATCCAGAGGTGCTGCATAGGTGTAAATATTACTGTCAAGTGACCATCTTGCAAATTATATCCATTTGTTATGGTACAGCTTTCTAGTTGAAGGCTTGTGGTGTGCCAAAATGATCTGTCAGACCAGAGAAGTAAGTGAGGAATGCCTGACAATCATGGGAACTGGAGAAGCCATGCAGTGAGCTTGAGATGTTGAAGATTCAGATAAACCATTCCTTCTGGGTGAGATAACAGGTGTGGAGCTGGGTCCAGAATTTCCAAAGCAGGTGATGCCAAATGAAGAGAAACCAGACTTGTGGAGGCCAGAACAGAGCAATGAGAATGATTTTGTTCTTTGACCTCTTGTCTTTCTTTATAAACTGACATATCAGAGAAGTCAGGGGAAGAAATACAGAAAACCAGGGGGGTCAGTTGTGGAGAACAGCATCTCTGGGTGACTCCCCTGGAGGGGGGATTAGGGCAAACTAACTGCTGCACTTGTTGTTCAGAGGAGACACAAATAAATCGCAGCAAGGTTGACCTCACTGGCGGAATATCATTTCCACCACTATTGGATTGAGACACCACTCGTGAGGCATTAGGATAGTTATGCTCAACTTGTCCACAGTCACATTGGATATCCCCGGAATGTGCATTGCCATTAGAAAGTGGTTGGAATAAATCTGCCATTGCCATACTCTGAGGGTTTCTCAACAAAGCGGGTAAGACTTGGTTCCCCCCTTGTTTGTTGTTGTACCAGACTACCGACATGTCTGTTTGTATTGCCACTGTTCCAAAGAGAACACCCCTCATCTCTAGAACACTGATATGCAAATTGACCTCCTTCTGGGACCAAGTACCTTGGACTGTCCTTCCCAGATAATGCCCCCACACCCTATCTGGGAAGCATCCATGGTCACTATGGCTTGGGGCTGAGGTAGGACAAAGGGATGACCTGACAAGATTTCATTGGAATGGAGCCACCAAGACAGGTCTTGTTTGCAATGATTGGTGATCAAAATTTGATGAGACATTGGTTGGTTTAATAATGATCATTGGGAGGACAGAAGCCACTGAAGAATCTGCATGTGATATCTGGCCATGGGAACTAGAGTAATAGAACCTGACACTGACCCTAGAGCCTTTAGGATGAGTCTTGCTGGAACACTTCTGTTATTAATGATGTGGTTTACTTGTGATCTGATCCACTGGAGCTGTTCTAATGGGAGTGATGCAAATCCCGTGACAGTGTCTGGTAGAGCTCCAATAAATTTAAGCTGTTGTGTGAGTTCCAAATGGGATTTTTCGTAATTTATTGTGATTCCTATGGTGGTGCAAAGATGAAAGGTGTAATCTCTTGCCTTTATGAGTTGATGCCTAGTGGTAGCGATAAGGAGCCAGTCATTGAAATATGGAAACACTCGGAATCCTAGCAGTCTGAAATGGGCTGCTACCACTGCCATGCATTTGGTAAACATCATGGGGGCTGAGATGAGGCCAAAGAACAGTGACCTGAACTGATAGTGACACTGGCTTCCAGCCAGAAGAACAGGAATCATCTGGAGCACTTGTCTATTTTTATGTGGTAATACGCATCCTGAACCTCTTATTGACCACATCCAGTCATCTTTTTCCAAAAATGGAAGTACTCATTGTACCAAGACCATCCACAATTTGGTTTGTTGAACTGATTTGTTCAAGATCCAAAATGGGTCTGCAGTCACCTGTTTGGGGGCGCTAAAAAGAACCTTGAGTAGATTCCAGATCCTCTCTGATCTGGTGGGACTGACTGGATGACTCTTGTCGAACAGTTTTTGGATTTCTAAGACTGTTGCTTCCCTGTGACTGGGTGGACTGTCTGGGAGTCTTTCTTGTATTTTTGGTTTTGTTGAAAGGGGAATGATGTATCCTCTAGAAATGATCCCCTGCACCCATTTGTCCAATGTCATTTGTAGCCAGGCAGATTGGTGCAGGGATAATCGTCCCCTGAATACCTCTAGAGGAAGGCAATTGAGCTTCCATTCAGGATTGGTGGTAAGAGTTACCTGAGAAGGAATCTCTGGACCCTTGGTTCTGTGGGCTACGTCTGCCTCTTGGACAGTGTCTTCCATTATTACTTCTCCCTCTAGCCCAGGAAAAGTCCTTGCCATGTGAGTCTTGGAAAGGCCCTTAGGTTTTTTTGAACCATAGCCTCCCACTTCTCTGGCTCCTGTAGTAGGGCTGCTGAGAAGTGGAGAAGCATACGCCCACAGCAAAAAAGAGTCTTCCCATCTTTCTCACATCTGGCTAGTGTGTTTCTAACCTTTGGTCCAAACAGGGATGATCCATCAAATGGAATGTTGGCGAAAGAAGATTTAAATGGCTCTGCAAACTCACACAAGTGCATCCAGGCATGTCTCCTGATGGCTACGCCTGAACCTGATGCTCTTGTCATTCCTTCAGCTGCATGAGCAATTAGCCTCATGGATGAATTGGAAATTGATTCAAGGGTGGCGAGCTGAGCGGTAACCTTATTTCAGACCCCTTCAGCTACTGCTTCTGTGAGGATGTCTGAAATCTCTTTGATCAGATCTCTCAGCAACCTACTGAAGTGTGCCATATAATTCAAGGACCTGACAGCTACTCACCTCCCAAACCTATTCATAGTCCTAGACTCCTTGTTAGGAGGATGGATAGTAGGACTTTCTTCTGAAAGTTCCTTTTTGGTGGCTGCCACTATCACCATGGCATCTAATGGAATACCCTTGGCCCAAAGTTGTTCATCCTTAGGGCCAGAAAGAATCTGGTCAAGTCTCTTATGGATCTGCTCGATGGAGTCAAGAAACTTCCAGGCCCACTGACCAATCTGTTTAATAAGCTCATCAGCGGGTGTAGAGATCCAAGAGGTAGAGGGCTGGGCATGAAAAGCCTCCAGGTATACTGATTCCTTTGAGGAAGGTTGGAGGGAATTCCAGCCACCCCTCTGCTTCAGAATTTCTAGGATGTCCCTGAAGGAAAATCATCAGGGGTAGGACTAGGGAAACCTTCCCCTTCATTAAAATCTTTATCCTCTGTGAAAGTCTTTTCTGGGGATTCCAAGTGCTTCCTCTTGCACTTTTTCTTTGAAGTTACCTCTTCTTCACATACCTCTCCAGAACATCCCACTGAAGAAAACACCATGATGGATCATTCCTGAAGCTTCTGTGCCCTCTGTCCCAGGGATGAGCCTGGAAGAAGCTCTGGTTGAGAGGATGTACAAGATACTTGGTCCGACAGGGATGGCATAGACTGAGTCCACAATGGAGAAAGCCTTCTCCATGGCCCAAAATGCAGGACCCCCATAGAGGGATGGGAGCCCAGAACAGAAATAGACTTCTTTGGAACTGTGGTCCTGTGCCACCTCTGAGGCAGAAGCCAAGGCCCCGAGGAGCATGGAGGGCTCTGAAAGTATTGAAGTCAAACCCTGCCCCTCAGAACCAGCAATGAAGCCTTGACCCCAGGAAGTCTCCGGTTCTGACAAACCAGAAAAGCTCAAGGTAATTATTGGTGCCAGAGAAGGAGCTCTAACTGGTACAGAGGCAGCTGGTACAAGGGGCTTCGAAATCTTGACTGCAGTCAGAGGAGGAATCTGAAACAGACTGAAGATGGAGGCAATCCCCTTGCCATCAAGAGCTGGTGAACCAGTCTCATCTGACTCAGAAAGGCTCTTACTAGACCGAACAGAGGAGGCTGATGGGGACCTAGGTGTCCTTGGTTCCAAATAAGTACTTGGTGGACAGTCAGCAAATGGGTCCACCGATGGAAAATAAGAGGTCCTTGGTAATGTAATAAGCCAAGTATGCTTTGGTACTGAGGGTTCAGTTGGTACCAGAGCTTCAGATGTCTGTACTGAAGTCTGAGTCGAAGTCAAATCATCTTTACCTATCAGTGCCAAATATGCAGTCAACACAAATGGAGGTCTGGTCAATTTTGCAGGCGGTTCTGAGGAACTTGTCAGAACTGAATGTGATTGTTTTTTTAGTTCTGGATGAAGAAGAAGAGGAAGAGCTGGTTTCAGTCTTGGGACCAGATATTGCCTCTTTAAAATAAACTTATTTCTCCGCTCTGTCAAGGTTCTGGTGAAGAAACCATGACAAATAACACAATCCTCCTGGAGATGGACAGCACCTAGACAGTAAACACAAAAGGTGTACCACATCATTACAAATTTTATTTAAAGTACATAAGGGTTATAATATTATTATGACAGCTACTAAGTAGGGCAGGACCAGCTTGAATGTAACACTGATGAGGAAGGGATGTGAATTTAACATGTGTACCAATAACACTTTGTTTTACAGCACAATAAACCACTCCCATGTCTGATAAAAAGTATATATATATATATATATATATATATATATATATTTAGAAAGTTTATGAGGAAATTATTACTCTATTTTTGTTTTACTTGGATCGCTTGTCTGTGTACTTAATAAAGGATTTTCGACTGGAAACAGACTGCCTGCCTGCCTTGCTTGGATTACTTTTGAATACTTAGTAATGCTGTACAGTCATATATTTTTTATTATTTTTTTGTTTTGTTTTCACTTAAGACAAGTTTAAGTTTGCTACTTCTACTACTATTGTCTGATCTGATTAAAATACACTGATTAACTAGAGATATATGGACTGAAAATCTTCCGCACATAGAGGTTTCTTACACTGTTTTGTTTTTGGACCCACTACACTTGTTTAGTGTGTTGTTTTGAGACTTCAAGGATACCATGAAGATTACTTGTTTAAACTTAGAATTAAAAAACATATTTAGTCTCCCCAGATCCACATAATATTAGCAACATACAATGGTGAGGATGCCGATCTGTTGCCAGACCTTTACACTCCTGAAAATACTCTCCATCAAAATACAGTTATTCTTTAATACTAATTCAACAAGTAAAACAACATCTCTTTGTTAGATAGAGAAGTGTCAGATATAAATGCAGAATGAAACCACTCAAGACCAATTTTATGAGGTATAACAGAAAAAATATCTACTATATTTCTGCTGTTACAAATACACAGTCCAGATCAAATTTAGCTGAATAAAAAGCATTTAACATTACCAAGAATATTTTAGTACATGAAACTTTTTAATAAAAAAATGATTTCAACTTTATATCCACATATTTGGTCAATGACTCAGTCTTAAATCTCTATGAAGTTACAATTGGATGCAATGGGAGATCCATTACATTTTTGTGGATTTTGTGAACAAATATTTTTGATATTTTAAGATGTTTTACCGTTAAAAATTCAAAAGTATCTTTATGAATTTAATCTTGCAAATACAAATCCAATAATAAAGAATCAATATGCTTGCAAGCAATATTAACCTCATTTTTGAAGCCCCAGTATAAGACTCATCCTGGCACAAAATGTTTAAAATGTTCTGCGAGTAATCAGTAGTGGTCATTAAAACAACCATCATCCTTATCAGGATTTATCTTTCTGATTCCATTGTCTTCTAACAGAGGTTTCAATAGCATACACTTATCCACTGTTAAATTATAAAATCTTTTACCCATGTGTTCAGTACCAGGATATCTAATTTCCTTCTCATAATTTATTTTCAAAAAATAGAAAATTGGGTGCCTTGATGATGATGATGATGATGATGATGATGTCAAGGGAAACAGCTGGAGCAAAAGAATCAGTTGGCTCTGACATCACAAGTTCAGGGTTATGTATCTGGGGACTCCTCCAACCTTCATTTTCTACATATTCTGATTCTTACCCTTAGGCTTACCTCTTTCTGAGTTGTGGCCATCCTTGTGCTTGCTTGTCTCTGAAACAGGTAGCAGTAAGCGCTTAACCACCAATTTACTTCTATCTGACGAGGCATATTAAATGATGGCCTTGCACATAGAATAGTTAGCAGTGAAGTGTTTGGCACCCCAATAAATGATGTGCTAGTCATATGCATCTTTTGCCTGCACTTTAAGCATTTCTTGAAATTTTTTTACCTCTATTTATTTCTTTCCCTATTCAACAAAAACTTGAAAATACACAAGTAGTGAAACAGTTACTACAAACAGGAAAAAGACAATATATATATATATATATATATATATATATATATATATATATATATATACACACACACACACACACACACACATATATATATATATATATATATATATATATATATATATATATATATATATATATACATGCATACATACACACAAACGTACATCAACAAAATCAGAAATGTACAGAGCTTTTTTTATGTTAGCAGGCCTAGCACCCACACAGTGAGAGTGGAGAAAAAAAGTAAAAGCAGTGGGGGGGGGGGGGATGAGCTTTATGCAAGAGAGAGAGAGAGAGAGAGAGACTACATTCTAAAAGATACAGAAAAAGTGAATCAAAGCTATCGATTTTGAACAAAAAACTGAGGTGGAGCACTTAGCTTTGGAAGAGCAGATTGCAACCATATCTGAATGCTGAGGTGGTAAACAAAATCTGGGGAAGCATCACAACCTGGTGCATTACGAGAAGGGAAACAATTAAAGGGTTTTGAAGCTGGAGCACTGGTTTCTCCAGGTCAGATCAGACAAGTGGCTTGAGGACCCAATAGTCTGATCAGCTGGATGGGGTGAATGGGATCCTAAATTCTCCTGTCACTCTGTCTAACCTCAAATCTCCACCAGTCCTTAAATCTAAGTTTCCAGATTGCTCCCTAACCCTAAAACTTTCTTCCCTTTCCCTAAGCATAATTTGCTGATCACTGTTGATCTTAAATCCCCCCCCTGCTCACTAAATCTAAATTCCTCTCCCAATCATTGCCTACAATTTAATCTAAACTCCCACCCCTTCCCACAGCTGCTACACTTGCTTATTTGAACTTGCATGTGTGTTTAAGCAGCATCTGGCAGCTCCACTCTCTTTGCAGGGCTGGCACACCTTACCCAAACACGTTTGATTTTGAGCATGAGCATAAGCCTGTACTACCTACAACATTCTTGAGTCCTTGGCTGTGACTGTGGTCCATTAGCAGCCAAGACTCAAGTGGTTGCATCATATTTGCTGGCATCATCGGAGGAATGGAGGAAACCTTATTGTGTATTTGGCCTGGACATCAATACAGACATCTGTGAGACTTGTAAAACAGCCGCAGTGGCAGTAGCTATTGACAGAAATTCACTGTTCACCACCAGTAGGGTCAGGACAGTTCAGTACACCTCTCTAGACTCTCACTGGGCTATGGAATCATGAGGCTGCTCCCACCACCATGATCCATATTCTCTGCCCACAGTCTCAATGCCCTTCAGCCTATAGGGTTCTCGTCTGTTTTACAGTAATGCCGTATACTGATGACTTGTCTATCGGACAGTTTACCCACAAAAAAGCTTCTAGTTTCAGTCAAGATAGGCATTTAGATTTTGATCACTACCTCATAATGTTTTCCTCCTAACAGTGCAACACTCGCATGAAGAGATATCCCCAAAGCAGAATAAACACTGGAAAGAATTCTTTGAGTGGAATTTGTCTTCCATAATCCCATGTGTTAGTTCACTTTTCCAGGGGACCTTTGAAATCTGTAGAAGTACAATTCAAAACACAAGCCACACTCAAGAAAATTGTCTCAATTAGTGGTAATGCTATGCAATGAATGAGTACTGGATTCCTAAATTAGGCACTTACAGTTTCCTACTCTGGAGGTCATTTGGAAGATTCCAGATGAATAATAACTATGCACTGAACTGCAAAAAGAACAAGTATAATGGTGTCAATATGGCCTCCTTTACAATGAATGCTGGACCAGTGTTAGTCTGATAAGAGTTGCGTTCACCAGCATGACTGATGAAAGCTCTAGAGATCAATTAGGAATTTGGAAATCTGGCCTTCTGTTGCAATACCTCTGATGAATATATATAAAAAATTTATTTAGAACCTCTACAGGAAGTAAAATTAAGCTTACTCATATAGAAATACTCCTGCTTTGTAGGCATTGCAAAGGTTTGTATCTCTGTGTTCCACCTATATGGTCCAGTGAAAGTGCAAACACAATCCCTGTTGTGTCAGTGAAGTCTCCTCTACTAAACTTAAATATTCCCTTGCAAATGTTTTATAGTAAAAGAGAAGGCTGCAAAAAGACAGGGGACAAACTGTGATAAGCTATTGAGTGCCTCACTTGTGGAAAACACTACTGAAGTGCTAAGCTCATCTTCTGTTGAAATGCTTTGACATGACAATCATATGGGATACCATAATGAAGGTGTTGCTAAGTTCTTTTCTATCAGTAGTACTGAAGTTGGTGAGAATTTCAGTTCCTTAGAAAACTGCAACAAATCACTAATTTGAGGAGTTATTTGTAATACTATTATTTGAATGTGAAGTAGAACAGGTGGATTTACATTTTTCAGGTCTCTAGTATTTTTTGACAATTTGCCTTTACTAGTAAACACCTTTTTTTCTTTATTCTTAGAGACCATAGAATCCACTCTAGACAGTTAAGAAAAAAAAAAAGCAGGTGGACGAACTACTTACTTGTGTTACCAAAAAATACACAGCAAACTACCACAACTACAAGGAAATACTTTAAATGTTTAGGGTGAAGATATTCGAAGATATTCAAAGAAAATGAAAAGGAGGTACTGCAAATACTCAAGCACTGACGCAGGATGTAAAGCAATGGAAATGAGAAGAAGACAAGAAAAAAAAACTCCTAGGAACAATTACTTCCTGTGGAAAATGTCCACCAAATACTGTTTGAAGGAATGTTGGAGCAAGGCCAATGTTGGTAATTCGGGATGAAGCACAGCTGATGAAATTTCTGGCCAGAAATGAAGACACGTACAGTATGGTGGTCAAAAAGTACAGTTGTGTACATATCATAAATGTAGATGTTCGAGTGTATTCACTGTTGCAGTCATTACTCTTGGGCTATCCTGCTGGAAGGCTACCCTCAGTCGGCCAGAATTCCAAAGTCTAGGTCTGGCGTCGGTTGCTGTCGCCTCTTCCCTGACGTTAGTGCGCCAGAGGTATAAAAGATGCAGCCGACCCCATTTTCTTCAGTTTTTTTTGCCCCAGATGTCAGGTGCCCCCAAATTGGTAGGCCGAAAAATTTGCCAATAAAAATGCATGCACAAAAATAACATTTCCTTCATCTACAAGCAAATACACCAAATAAGTTGTATAGGATAGAGAAGTGCAGATAAGTCCCAGCAAAGAAAAGGGGGATGGTGGGTGGGTAACCTGGAATGCAATAATACACTCGAACATCTACATTTATGGTAGGTACACAACTGTACTATGTTCATCGTGTTTCACTGTTGCAGTCATTACTCTTGGGTTGAATCCCAAAGCTGAGATAGGGTGGCTGGGCTAAATTAAGTGGTAGTGCTTTGTGAAGGTGTGCACTGAACTCCAAGTTGCAGCCTCTAAGATATCTTTGGTTGGTACTCCTCTGAGGAAGGCTGCTGAAGTGGCTGCTGCTCTGGTGGAATGTGGCCTAATGCCCTTAGGCACTGATTTGCCATGTTGAAAATAGTAGAAATGGATGCAATGGCCTATCCATTTAGAAATAGTCTGTTTTGAGATAGCCTTTCCATGTGATCCTGCAGCATATGACACTAAAAGTTGCTTAGTCTTTCTGAAAGCTTTAGTTCTGTCCAAGTAGAAGCGTAACTGCCTGTGTATGTCCAAAGAATGCAGAATTTTCTCACCCTTGTTCTGTGGATTTGGAAAAAAGGTAGGCAAGTGAATGGTTTGGTTGAGGGCCACACTGGACACCACCTTAGGCATAAATGTAGGGTTTGTCCTCAGAGAAACCCTGTCTGGATGAAAAATTATGAAAAGTTCCACAGCCATGAGTGCTTGTAACTCCGAGACTCGCCTTGCAGAGGTTATTGCTAGGAGCAGAGCTGTTTTCCAGGATAAGAATTTTATATCTGCTGTTGATGCTGGCTTGAAAGGAGGCAGTGTGAGTTTTTCCAAAACATAATTGAGGTCCCAGGCCAGAATTGGTGCTCTCCTTGGAGGCCTAATGTTTTTGGCCCCTCTGAGGTACTACCTTATTAAAGGATGAAAAAAGATAGGTGGTTCCGTATTGTAATGGGCTGAAATGGCAGAGGCATGAATCTTAATAGATGAGAAAGAAAGGCCTTTTGTTTAGCATCTCAGGTATTGTAAAATCTGAGGGATATTTGGTACACGTGTCAATGCCTTGTTCCCGGTTCCAAGCACAGAATCTCTTTCATTTTTCTGCATAAGATTTTCTGGTACTGGGCCTTCTGGCCTCCAAGATAACATCCATAACAGCTTTTGAAAGAGGAGTGTTCTGAATGGCTACATTATCCGCCATGCTGCCAGATTTAAGGTCCTGAGTTGGCTGTGCAGGATCTGATTGTTTTGTTGGGTCAGCATGTGAGAAGTTTGAGGCAATATCCATGCTGGACTTTGAGACAAGCTCTTTAGGATTGAGTACCAGTGCTGGCGTGGCCAGTCTGGTGCAATCAGAATCATTTTTGGCTTCTCTTGTCTGACCTTTAGGAGTAACCTGGGAAGGAGAGGCAGTGAGGGAAAAGCATATACTGTTAGATTTTTCCAGCTGAAGGATAGGGCGTCCACTTTCCATGCTTGCTTGTGATAAATCCTTGTGCAAAATCTCTGCAATTGGCAGTTGTGAGGGGAGGCAAATAGATCTATGTCTGGGCATCCCCATTTCCTTATTATCATGCTGAAGACTTGTGGATCCAGTTTCCATTCATGGGGATCCATGAGGTTTCTGCTTAGTTCGTCTGCCAGAGTATTTGTTTTTCCTGGCAGGAATTGTGCTTGCAGGTGAACTTGAAAAGCCAATGCTGTGTCCCATAAGGTGATTGCTTGTCTGCAGAGGGGGTAGGAATGTGTACCTCCCTGCTTGTTTATGTACCACATGACCGTAGTGTTGTCTGTCTTTATCAGTAACTGTCCTGGATGAAGCAGGTCCTTGAAAGCTGTCAGGGCATTTTGAACAGCTAGCATCTCTTTTTGACTGATGTGAAGATGCATCTGGTTTGCAGGCCATGTGCCCTGAAGACATTTTCCTGCCATATGGGCCCCCCAGGCATAATCTGATGCATCCGTTGTCAGTGTCTGTCTGGCTGTGGGTAAACTGAATGACAGGCCCTTGTTGTGGTGACAGGCTTCTGCCCACCATCGAAACTCCTGTTGCAGGCAGGGAATGAGTGCAATTACTGTCTCCAGGCTGTGGCAATGCTGAGTCCAAACACTTTTTAGATACCATTGTAGTTTCCTCATATGCAGTCTGGCATATGGAATTAGTAGAATGCAGGATGCCATGAAACCCAAGGCCTGCAGGATATTCCTTGCAGATAAGTGGGTTTTTGCTGCCAATTTTTTGAAGTAAGTAGTCAGTTGCTTTTGTTTGTCTGGCATGAGATAAGCCATCTGGGCAGTTGTATTTAAGCTTGCACCCAGGAATATTATCTCTTGAGAGGGCACTAGTTTTGATTTATTTTCGTTTACTATGTACCCTAGGCCAATTAGTAATCTTTTTACAAATGCCAGATGCTTTAGAAGAATGTCCTTGTTCTCTGCTTGAATTAGGCAGCCGTCCATGTAGGGATATATTTTAATCCCTTTATGTCTGCAAAACGCAATTACTGGTGCCAGGCATTTTGTGAAGACCCTGGGTGCAGTGGATAAGCCAAAGAGCAGTGCAGAGAATTGGTAATGCATTGAGCCAGCTATGAATCTGAGGTATCTTCTGCAAGATTGTCTGATTGGGGCATGCAGGTATGCCTCTTTTAGGTCCAAAGTTACGAGCCAAGCCTTCTTGCCCAGCATGGGCAGTAGCTGCTGTAGAGTCAACATCTTGAATTTTGGAACTTCCAGAAACGTATTTAGTATAGACAGGTCCAGTATTGGTCTCCAGATTTTGTCCTTTCTGGGTGCTAGGAAAAGTCTGGAGTAAAATCCTTACCCCTGCTCTTGTTGTGGTACTTGCTGAATGGCCCTCATGTCCATGAGGGCTGTAATTTGTTTTTGTGCCTCTGCCCATTGATTGTGTGGCAGGTCTGGCATACCTTTTGACCTTGGTAGAGTGTGAAAATGGAACCTGTAGCCTTGGGACACTGTTCAGGACTCGTTTCTCTTGGGTAACCATTTTCCAATTTGATGAAAAAAGTGCTAGTTTTCCCCCTAAGGGGGCTGCCAAAAGAAAAGTGCTTAGATCTGGTAGAGGAAAGTCATTGGGACTGTTTCCTGTAAGGTTGTGATTTGTCTTCTCTGCTTTTGGAGGTAAGAGCACCCCATTGTTTAGGCCTGTATGAGCCTTGGGGCTGAGATCTGCCTCTGGGACGCCTGTATCTGCCTCTTTGTGGTCTGTCTGACACTGGAAAGGACCAATTTTTAGAAGGCCAGTTCCTGCTAAACCTGAGTGGCTGTACCTGTAAGAAATCCTTGACTGTCTGCATGGATTTTGCTTTATCCTCCATTTTTTTCAACACCTCTTCTGCTTTAGAACCAAACAAAGTATCATGGTGTAATGGTGCGTCTAATAATTTTGCTTTAACATGATCAGGCAGATTCTGTTCCTTTAACCAAGCATGCCTTCTAATTACAGAACTTGTAACAGCAGCCCTGCAAGAGGCCTCCAGTGAATCATAACCACATTGCAAAGTATGCTTTCCCACTTGTTCAGCTGCATGCAATAAATCCTGCAATTCCTTGTTCTCTGAACATTCAGTATTTGTCAACAATTTCTGTTTAAGTAGTGACATTAAATATTGCTGATATTTAAGCATATGAAACTGACAATTTAAAGCCCTTACAGCCAGGGCAGCAGAAGTGTAGACTCCCCCCCCCACATCTGTCTAGAGCCCTAGAATCCCTATCAGAGGGGACAGGATTTTTTGCAGTGGAAGCTTTAACCCCTTTGGGACCCTGAGATATAGTTTCTGGGTCAGCAGCGGGGTTTTTATATAGGAATTTATGAGAATCCGGGACCCTGTAGTATCTGTCTGGCTTAGCAGGTGCAGGGGGGTAAAGAGTCAGGGGACAGGCCTGACTCTGAAAATACATCATCTACAATGTCTAGAACAGGTGGAATAGCAAGGGGTCTGTGCTGAGGAAGTAGCAGAAAGTCTCTGAGCCTTTTCTTAGATTCAGAATAATCTTGGCTCTCCCAGTGGAAATGCTCCCTCGTGGTAGAAGTCTGAGTAGGAGAATGCTGAACTTGTTTCTTTGTCTTTAGAGCTGCTTTAGTCTTTGTCTTTGAAGCTGAAGATGGCTTAATGTATAGTTGTATAGGTCTGAAGACACCCTCAGAAGCTGATGCCTGCTCAGTGGCTCTGGACCCATCTGAGGGAATGATTTCCGAGTGTCCAATACCTTGAATATCCAGAGGCCCAGTCGGCTCCACGTGGGAGTCAGACGTGGCCTGTGGCTCTGAGGTAGCGGGCGCCAGGGGCTGCGAAAGCACCTCACTGAGAACCGGCAAACCGGCGACTGGCCTAGCAGAGGCTTCGTCGTCGGTTTTGGACCTCGGATGCCTATCCTTTTCCTTGTCCTTGCGTTTTTTTGTAAATTCCAGTTGTCGGCTGGTCTGACGGCATTATATAATTAAACATTCGGCCAAAGTAATGAAATTCAAAATTGAACCGATGCTTGATTGTGCGTTGGTTAAATCTAGCACAAAACCAACAGCTAGCAACGTTGTGATCAGGGCCTAGGCAGGGGATACAGTAAGAGTGAAAATCCTTATGAGGTATTTGCTTCCGACAAGAAATACAATTGTTAACTTTTTCTGACATCGGTCTGGAGCAAGAAAAAAGTTTCTAACGGGTACTTAGCTTTAATGAAGACTTCGGTTCTGAAATTCGGATTTGAAAATCTCAGGAGTCGGCCGACCGGCACTTGTGAATTGATTTTGCTTCGGGCACTGCGCGGCAAGAAAGACTGAAGAAAATGGCTTCAACTGCATCTTTTATACCCCTGGCGCACTGACGTCAGGGAAGAGGCGACAGCAGCCGACGCCGGACCTAGACTTTGGAATTCTGGTCAAATGAGGGTAGCCTGCCAGCAGCATAACCCAAGAGTAATGATTGCAACAGTGAAACATGATGAACATCCAAAATTATATGATTTGCTGTTACAATAATGCCTCCACAGAAAAGGCAAGCAATGCACAGTTTAAAGTATTAACAGAAACAAATTCAACTCAATAAAGCTTCATCTCACTGGTAGCAGGAAAAAAAACGAAGAGCATGTGAAGAAATCACTCATTAGAAATGTATGAGATATTAGAGTCCATTGCTCAATGGGCAGCACACTTGCCTTTGATGCTGGAAGATTGAAAGGATGTGGGTTCTATTCCCACACCAGATATTTGGATTAATTTCTAACACCGACACTGTAGTGCAGCATAAGCAGATATTGCACTCCTGAGTATGCCATCCTTCAGATGAAATGTTAAACTGAGGTCCCATCTGCTTGAGTTGGTGGTAGCTCAGGTGGGATGTAAAAGATCACAAGGCACTTAAAAAAAAACTTATGAGAAACTCCCCAGTGTCCTGGCCAAATTTCCCCTAGTCTGTATGATTACCACTTTGTATCGCTCCTAAAAACAGGAGATGGGCCTAGTAAGTTTAATGCAATTAACAAACAATGTTAGAGCACAGTTCCAGATGGACTACTGAAAAAGATGGAATGGATGCTGTTGAGGGAAACCTGTAAAAATGTAAGTTGCATAATACTGATTTGTTGTACCAGATTACTCAAATTAAGACTCACTGCATCTTTTGCCTACTTAATCTGCACTGGGGTACAGAGAACAGAGGATCTACTGTACATGGACAAAAGAACAGAAAGATGAGTTATCAACCTTGGACAAGTATGAAAGAGAATCAGCTGTGTTTCTTTTACCAAAAGCCAATCACCAAGCACATCATCTTGAAATACATTTTAACCATACTTGAGTATGCCATTAAAATAGCACATTGTTCATAATCTGGATCGCTGGGCTGTTTCAGAAAAATACTTCTGACCGCAGGGCTGTTTCAGAAAAATACTTCTGACACTGACACACACACACACACACACACACACACAAATGCTTTTGACCATGGGTTCACAACTTTCTGAAGCATTAGGTGAACTTGGCATTCAGAAGCATAACAGTAAGGAAGAATATCCCAACAGGTACAGGTCTGAATGACCTCCTCTGTCTTTGCTGTTTCACTTACTATTTTATATTTTCCTTCCTTTTAAGACTGTGCCATATAGTGGATTTGGTAGGGAAATTTATTATTTATGTACTTACCATAACTTGACATCTGTGCTGTCTTCTTTCATTCCTCCTCATGTATAGGTTATGGATCCGACTCGGCCGCATTTTTTCAGACTAGTAGCCAAGTCTCAAGCTCCTCCCACTTCCCACAATGCACCATACCCCACTAACGTCCTCAGATTGAATTTGCTGCCCATTAGTAAATAGAGAACAAAGAAAGAAAGAAAGAAAGAAAGAAAGGAGCATACATCAATAACCAGAAGCTCAAAACCAGGAACAACAGTTCCTAAGACGTTTTCTGCAGGTCTTCTAGAGCACTAGGAAGGGGATGAAAGAAGACAACACAGATACCAAGTTATGGTAAGTACATAACTAATAAATCTGATGTCATCTCTTTCATTCCTCCACACATACGGGTATAGTCCCCAGCTATACAACTCCTGGGTGGTCTCAAGGAAGGATTTGCTGGAGCACTGCCAAACCAAATGTGGCTCTGCTCCTGAAAATGTCTAATTTATAATGCGAAACAAAGGTGTGGGTCTTAGACCACCCCAAATGGAAGCATCTGTGGTCACTGTGGCTGCTGAGGGGGAAGAAAGGGTCTGCCTAACTTCACGTCATCCAACAGCACCCACCATTGTAGATGCTTTCTGCAAACCAGTCAGCTTGATAGGAACACACAGAAGGTGGTAGAGTACAGACAATTGAAGGACTGACATAAAATACCTTGCAAGAGGAATTTGTGGGATGGCACCCACCATTGATCCTAAAGCCTGAAGTATCAGCCTTGCCAGTGGAGAAGCTCGGTTTAAGATGGCTCAGACATGATCTCTCAGGGTCTGAGCATGATGAGGGGGAAAAGCCACAATCTGGTTCACTGTCTCCAAGGTAGCTCCACTGAATTCTAAACTCTGCACAGGGATAGGTTCGACTTTGTCAGATTTATAGTGATCCCCAGATGATTAGCAAGGTTGAAGAAATAATCACAAGCCTGTAGTAGTTGATGCCTGGTTTGGGGTAGTGAACAGCCAGTCGTCCAGATAAGGAGACAACCAGAATCCATGCAGTCTCAGGTGAGCTGCAACTACTGCCATGCATTTGGTGAACACCCCGGGGGTTGTGGCGAGTCCAAAGGGCAGAGCTCCGAACTGAAAATGACTAGCTCCCAGCCAGAAGTGCTGATGGCTTCAGGACTGTCTGTCTATTTTAATGTGATAGTATGCATCCTTTAAGTCCACTGAGCACATCCAATTGCCTGTCTGCAGCAGTGGTATAATGGACTGAGCAGTCACCATTCAAAACTTCACCTTCTTTACAAATTTAATTTGCTTAGATTCAAAATGTATCACAGGTTTCTGAGAGCGAGAGTAAGCTCTGAATATTTTTTGTTCAGTTGGGACCTCTTGGATGACTTTTTTTTGCAGTAGATTTGGAATTTCTGCTACAGGTCTCAGGTTCCAGATCTGCGGTAGTCAGGGGATGCGTCGGAGCCTCACTGAGGACCGGAGACCGGATCTGCCGAGGCCTCGGAATCTGGTTTAGGCCTGGGCAGTCGGTCCTTATCCCTGCGTTTTTTGTGCATGCCAGTAGTCGGTTGCTTTGACGGCATGGTGTAGTTAAATTTTCTACTGAAGTGACGTGCGAAATCAAAGGGTCTTTTAATAGTACGCTTATTAAATCTGGCACAAAACCGACAAGAAGTGACGTCGTGGTCTGGGCCTAGGCAAGGTATGCAATAAGAATGAAAATCCTTATGAGGTATTTGCTTCCCACAAGAAATACAATTGTTAACTTTTTCTGACATCGGTCTGAGGCAAGAAAACTTTCCCCAATGGGCTACTTAGCTTTATAGAAGACTTCGGTCTGAAATTTGAATTCGAAAATCTCTGGAGTCGGCCGACCGGCACTTGCGAACTTCTTCTGCTTCGGGCACCGCGCGGCAAGAAAGACTGAAGAAAATGGCGTCGGTTGCATTATTTATACCTCTGGCGCACTGACGTCAGGGAAGAGGCGACAGCAACCGACGCCGGACCAAGACTTTGAAACTTCCTCCACTGCCTCTAGAGAAAGGATCCTGCATTGATCTTGAGAAGACCCCTGAGATTTTCAGAACCAGGTTTTTTTCCCACTGCACTGGTTTCTAGAAAACGTGAGCTGTGGATTTCAGAACTTGACCCCGATGGCAGATAAGGTCTTCCCCCTCTTGCTCACTGTGAGTTAGGGTCTCTTTGACTGATGGACTGAAAAGCAAGGATCCATCAAAAGGGGTGTTGACAAAGGATGCCTTAAAGGGTTCCGTGAAATCGCAAAACCTCATCTGGGTATGTCTCCAAATAGCAATGCCTGAGCTGGCTACCCATGAGGCACCCTCTATGGAATGGGAAATCATTCTCATGGAAGAAATGGATAAAGACGAAAGAGTGGTCATCCAGGGGGTGACCTTGAAGTCCTCCGCTATGATTTCTGCCAGAGTCTGACAGTTGCATCACAATCGAAAAACATGTGCTAGGTAGTTCAAAGCTCTCATCGAGAAGGTGGCTGAGGCATAAACGTGCTTACCAAACATGTCCATCTCTCTGGACTTCCTGCTCAGCAGATGGACAGTGGAGCTCTGTTCGGCTATCTCCTTTTTTGGTAGCTGCTGCCACAACCATGGCATCCACTGGAATACACTTGGTCCACTATGGTCTGTCCTTGGGAGGAGATAATTTAAAAAATTGGTCCAGGAACTCAGGGATCAGTTTGATACAGTCCGGCTCCTTTCAGACATGGCTGTACATCAAATCCTCGAGCTCATACACTAGGGGAACCACCCAGGATGTAGGTGGCCCTGTTCCGAAGGCCTCCAAAAATACAGATTCCTCCAAGGATGGAGGCTGGGTTAACCAACCACATCTATGCCTCAGGATCTCTAAAATGTCTCCAAAGGGCACATCCTCCGGTGTTGATCACAGGAAGTTACTAGGCTATTGGCCCTGAAGCCCTTATAAGCCTAGCCAAGAATTTAGCCCATGTTTAGACAAGTCAGCACTCAAATCCCCTGTCCAGCAGGGACAGAGGTGGAATCCCAGGGGTATATTTTCTGTTTCCCATCCAGTTATCCAGGTTGCGCTTGAAAAGGGATAATGAGGTACTGTGCTTGATGTGGACAGGGAATCTACTCCACAGATGCAGGAGTCTCTGGGACACAAATTTGTCCCACCGAGTTCTATTGATGTCAGAGACAAGGTTGAGGTCATGCATGCAGGTTACTCGAGTGGAGCTTGGCTTGTGGATATGCAGCACTCCTATCAAGGTGGGGCCTGAGATTGCTTTGTAGGCCAGACAGAGGTCACCTCTAAGGAGTCTGTATGAAACTGAGTAGAGGGACAGGGCTTTTAGCCAGTGTAGGGTAGATGTTTGAAACCCTGGATTCTTCTGGGGAGAAACCTCTATGGTCTCTCCAGCTGCTGCATGTGTTTTGCGAGGTACATGCCAAAGGGGGCTTTTTACTCAATAATTGGCCTTATAAGGGAAGAATACAGGGATATTATGACCTCCTTGTCCCTGGATGAGATGCCCTTACTTATGAGGTGGGCCATGTAGAAAGCTTTCCATATAACGGAAGCAACATGGTGGTCAAAAATCAGGTTGCTCAGGGTGTTCTACTCACTCATGAGTGATTGCGTGCTTAGGACATTGTTATTAATCTGATAATATGTGGGGACGTCAATCTCCCCCAAAGGGGATGATGATGCATTTTTTGGCATTCAGCTTGAGGCCATATTTCTGGCACCAGTCATTTATTTGGGTGAGATCCTCTTGGAGGATGTCCACATCACTTGGGGAATTGATGACCATGTTAAGCCTGCAGTCATCTGCAAACTTGGTCAGCCATAACCTGCTGGTTTTGGCCTGCACCTTAGAGAAGTATATTCCAAATAACAGAGGCCCCAAGACCGATCCCTGGGGTACACCGCTCGTTACGGGTCTAATGCTTGAGGTGGCTTCCCCTATTTTGATTAGGTGGGTTCTATCAGTGAGCCAGTTTTCTACCCATCTGATAACATATGGATTGATGCCTAGTTGAGAAAGTTTATTATGTCCGAGTGCAGAATAGTGTCAAAAACTTTGGTCAGATCAAGGTAGGCAGTGTGCACCATCTTCCCCTTGTCCATGGCTTTGGTGACTGTCTCAAAGTCGACCAGATTTAACAGACATGACTTCCCCTTGTCAAAGCCAAACCATGTGTAGGGTCAAGTGTTTGGAGGTTGCCAATGTCCCTGTTAATGAGGTCCATGATAATCCATACCATGGCCTTGCAGATCAGGCTAGTTAGACTAATGGGTCTATAAATTCCTGGATCGGTGGATGCTCCACCTTTGTGTAAAGGGATGACAGTAGCTATCCTCCACTCAGCTGGGACAAAGACGGTACTCAAGCTTTGGTTGAATAGGGTGCCTAATGGTGCTGCAAGGTCATGCCTGAGTTCATGCAGGATGCAGCCTGGGATGTTATCGTGTCCCATGGAGGCTGTATATATTATTTGCCTTTGAGAGGGCAGTGATGACCTGTTCCCTAGAGATAAGGGGAGGGGAGCAGGTACTGAGGATGTCCTGATTTACTGATGGGGGGACACAGGGGGTGAAGTTTTCACTGAATCTGTCAGCTAGTAGGTTGGCTACATCTGCAGCATTTAAGTATGTGGCGTCCTTCACCACCAGGTCGAACAGATCTGGGTGCTTCCTTTGAGACTGCGGACATATGTGAAGGCCTTATGACTGTGTCTAGTAGATGTGGCCAAGTTGGACTTGAAGTTGGCTTAAGAGGATTTCACTAGTGAAATCCTTTCAAGCTAACTTTGAGAAGATTTCACTACATTAAGGCTCTTATTTGCTTGTTCAGGCTAAGGAGAGATTGCTTCCAACTGGGCACTTGCTCCTTCTTGGTCCTGGACAGCATTTTTTTCCTTTTGTTATATAGTTTATTTATTGCAGATGTCCACCAGACATACTTACTCTTCCTTGAAGAGGATGGTTTTGTTCTGTCAGGTACTCCTGATTCCATGCATCATTATAAGTGCTCGTATAGTACTTTGGTGTAGACAACAGAGCCGAGGAGTTCAAAGCAATAGTCAGAGTGGAGGAAGGCAGGTTCCTCACACTCCACCTCAGATCTCTAGCTTGGCTACAATCCTAGTATTCCGATACTGAAGGACAGATCAGAGAAGAAGACTGAGCTTGGAGAGAGACACTTGCAGAACCCATAGCAAATGACTCTGAGAAGACCCCAGCTGGATCTGAGCCTTGAGACTCTGCCTAATCATCCTGTCCAGATCGGCATCTGAAAGGCTTCTAAAAGACCTGGATGAAGCTACTGAAATGGGCCTGGAGTGCATAGTGGGAGTCTGCTGCAACCTGAGTGAAGAGGCTGACTCAATTCTCAGCATAGGTGTGGGACCCCTAGCTGTTAGATCCGTGGACCTAGGATCAGAGATGGCAAAAGAAGCTTCTGCATAAGTCGAAATTAGGTAAGAACCGGACAGATCCAAAGAGTGCTTTGGATCTACCAGAGCAGAAGTGCGTCTAGGATCCGAACTCATCAGATCCGAAGGCCTCAGAACCTTGGAGGATGGCACTGAAGATGCCCTTGAGATTTTGTGAGAGCACTTCTTGGAGTCAGAGGACCCTGCCACAGGGGGATTGAACCCCTGGAGAGGAACTAAGAGCAGGCAAAAGGCCCTGTAAAATCAGCTTGTTTCTGTGGTCAGCTATAGTTCTAGGACTGAAACTCTCACAAACAGAGCAGGCTGACTGCTGATGCTCTGGATCCAAACAATACAAACACAAGAAATGGGCATCAGAATGCAGGAACTTATGGGTGCATTCCGAGCACTTTTCAAAACCAGAGGGTTTCTCAGCCATGGTATCACCACCATACAACACACAAAAGCATGGCAAGACAAACAGCAGCTGATACAGAAAAAAAATCCAAAAAACAATGCACACAACAATAACTAACTAAAGTACGACTACTACTTTTTTTTACAACAACACGAGAAGAAGGGGAAGCCAACTGGCTAACGGCTACCACTAGAAAGAGCGGCAATGGCAGAGAGCAAACTGCCATTCAAGGAAAAGGTAGACTACACACTAAACACAGTAACGGCAGGGGAGGAAATGTAAAGCTAGAATAAAGTAAGTGAAGAAAAGGCATTTATTTGAGGGAAAAACATGACTTCTACAAAAAAATTGTTTGAGACTCAGCGACCACATCTGAACCTGCTAGCAGCAAACGAGATCAGAGGAGTTTAGTGGTGTATATTGCATTGTGGGAAGTGGGAGGAGCTTGAGACTTGAATCCTACTGTGAAGAAATGTGGCCGAGTTGGGTCTGAGGGTTGGATCCGTAACCCATATATGAGGAGGAATGAAAGAGACAACATCAGATCTTACTCTTCTGACCAAGTTACATAAACTGCTGCAAAAGTCTTCCTGAAGTAAAACAGTACATACAAACAATTATTAATGTAGCCATTTTGTTCCATAACTTGGTATCATTCTCCTAATTTCAGCACTGCTTTGTTCCTGCTTTGCAGGAAGAAACTATAAAGGATTCAGGAGCTGCCTCTTGCCACATTTACACTTCACACATGCTAATATCAAATTTTGGGTGTTAGAAGAAGTGAAACAAAGGGAGAGGGGAGGTGACTGGGAAACTTTCCTAGAGTATCGAGAATTAATATGGCAGATTAGATTGGATTCATGCTCTTACTTGGGCATGAATGACCATATCTCTTTAAAACCTGCATTAAAATTACTAGCATTAGATCCAAAGTAAACTTCTACTTAGGTACTTTAACAATAAATTTAACTTGAATTAGAAGTTTACATCTACATATATATATATTTACCAAAATATTTATGATGATTAGGTATTTTTACACATTTTATATATAAAATTTTTTTTATATATATATTTTTAATATATATATTTTTTTTCACATATATATATTTTTTTATACTTACCAATTAATATTTATGGTCATATATATACAAACATTTTATACCAATATTTAATAGGTGTACTCAATTGTTAAATAGATTTTTTGTAACAGGTAGCTTGTATTTACCTTGTTCAATTCATTTAACAGCATACATATTATGTTTAATCCAGTATTTATTTTTTAGTGTACCTTTTAGGTACTCTCTGTTTTAGGGTGTTGTGAATTGATTAGGATTTTATGTATATAGAGAATAACGTATGGATTTTTATGACAATGCACTTTAGTAATTACCTGGTTATACTATAAGTTCAAAGTGTTGAATATTGTTCGGTTATTTGTTGACATGACAACTTATTGGCAGTTATTGATTATTGGTGGAATATATAAGGCTGTAATTAATGTTTTTAATTGATTCTGAAGAAGTCTCGTGGTCAGAGACGAAAGCGCGCTAAATCAATGTTCGAACTGATTTTTTAATGTTTTTATATGTTTTTGTGTTCAACTGTAGTTAGCATCTATTAAATACATTCGTATTAACGGAGGGTGTCGTTATTTGACATCTATTGGAGGATATACCTTTATTGTGCTGATCAGCAGACTTTTTTACTTACTTCACATATCTTGCTGATATCATCAAGCATGACATTAAATTTATGTTCTCACCATAACTATGCATCTGCATTATTCATTTTCATTCTGCCTCAATGTATGGGTTACAGATCTGTCCTGGCTGCATTCCACAGATTTTCGATCCAACTTTCAAGTTCCCCCCCTCTACTCATAATGCCCTAGTCCACCTCAATACCTCAGATCGAGTTTGCTGCCTTAAAGGTCTTAACATGTAACAGGAAAAGAGAAAAGAACAGAAATAAAACCAGGTTCCAAAAGTCCATCAAGTCAGTCCAGAAGATGACAGGAAGTGGAAAGGAGGGAGGGGAGTTAAGAAAGAATGAAAATGGGCAACACAGATACATAGTTAATTAAAAAAAAGAAAGCCTAATTTTAATTGTATATCAACATGTATATACTGTACCGGGATGTAAAACATTATTTTTGTATTTTGTATAATGTTGCTTATTAGTAACGTGAATCTGTTAACAGTCATTATGCAACTTTTTTTCCCCGGGCCTCCATTGAAAATGGCCACTCCTAGGCCCAGTGGACTATCCCAGAAAACAAATGCAAATAAATGAATAAAAAATATGGTGAGTATATAGCTTTAATAACATATGTTGTTCTTTTAATTCTTTCTCAACTCATGGGACAGAGTGGCCAGCTACATAAATTTTGGGTGAACCTCATGGAAGGATGTTCCAGAGAACTGCTGAAATGCATGCCAAATTTGTAATGAGTAATAAAAGCATGAGCATTAGACCAGGTGGCTATTGCACAAATATCATCAGTGAAAGTTCTAGACCAGAAGGCATTTGAGGTGGCCATGGATCTGGTTGATTGAGCCTTAGGGTGGTTATGGTAAGGACAGACCTTGCTGGGCATATATCCAGGAATGCAAATTAGTTATCCATTTGGCCAATGAAACTTTAGAAACTGGAGATACCAACCTACTATGCGAGACACAAAAAATTTGGTATTTTTTTAAAATCTTTTGTTCTGTGTAAATAAAAATGTAGCTGCCTAAGCTCATCTAAAAGATGTAGCATGTATTCCCCTTTGTTCAAAAATTTTGGAAAGAAGACTGGTAAAATGAATGGCTTAATTTATGTTTGATTCAGAAGCCACTTTTGTTAGGGAAGATGGATTGGTTTTGTAAGGTAACTCTACCTTCTTTGTGAAAAACAATGTAAAGGGGCTTTGGAAGAAATAGCCTGGACTTCAGAAATCCATTTTGCAGATGTAATAGCCATTAAAAAGGTTGTTTTCCAAGATAAAATTTTTAAATCAATTTTTTTGCTGAAGGTTCAAAGAGTTGTTGAGTTAAGCCTTGAACAAAGCCTTGCACAACTTGAAGCAACCAAGCAAGAAGCATTGTCTCGAGTGAAAATTTGATATGGCTGCCAACTGTACTTTGAATGTGGAAAACTAGCACCTTCTTTTAAAGAGAGAAGCATAAAACTCCAGTCCAGAAGAAACGGGCAGTAAAAGGATCAATGGCATTTTTCATGGCCCAAATCAGGAATTTTTTTCTATTTACTATTGTAAATCCTCTTAGTGTGATCCTTCTGTGAGGACAAATGTATATGATGAACCAGAGAAGAAAGCCTGGGCTGTCTAACTATTAAATGTAAATGAAGAAACCATTCAATTAGTTTTAGAGCTGGTATATTGGAATGTTTTATCCCTGAGGGATGTGACAGAAGATATGGGCTGGGGCCAGTATCCAAGGAGGATAATAAAGATGAAACCAATGGAAGGGGAATCACACCTGGCAAAGCCAAAACGGGGCAATGAGGATAACACAGTTCTTCAACCATCTGGATTTTTGTAAGAATTCCAGAACCAGAGTTACTGGGGATAGGCATAAAGGAGATGGGAGGGCCAATCATGGACTAGAGCATCTCTCAAGACAAAGTACTTGCTGCATTTGTTGTTGTGGGGAGAAGCAAAAAGATCACAAGGTTGGTCCTATCAACGGAAAATTTTCTCCTCCACTGGCTCATTAAGAGACCACTTGTAAGGTATCAAAATGGACCCTAATGAGTTTTGTCTGGTAGTACGCTGGATTTCTCCAGAATGCATGTTTCCACTAGAAAGTGGGTGGATGAGATTGCCCATTGCCACACACTCATAGCTTCTCGACAGGGGTTAACACTGAGTTCCCCCTTGTTTGTTGATGTACCAAATTACAGACTTCTTCTTTTGACTTTTCTCGGTTAGGGGTCGCCACAGTGGATCAAAAGTCCGCTCATGATTGGCAGTAGAGTTTTACAGTGTTGAGTTGCCAGCCCGGCACCCAACCTTCCATGGAAGGAAAACACACGCATGCACTCACACCTAGAGCCAATTCAGAGTGACCAATCCACTTATAGCATTGCCTCTGGGATGTGAGAGGAAACCGAAGCACACGGAGGAAACCCATGAAATGACAGGGAGGATGTACCAAACTATAGACATGCGGTTGATTTGAATTGCAATTGTCCCCAGAGAAAGTACCTCTTGAAATGCCTGCAACACTAATATGACTGCTCTAATCTCAAAGACATTAATAAGCAAATTGGTCTCTTGGGGGGACCACCTTGGACTGTTCTTTCCAAGAAATGACCCCAGTTGGGAGGCGTCTGGGGTCACCATGGCCACTGGGGAGACAGAACAAAAGGGTGACCTATGTAAATGTCATCTGACTGGCTCCACTAATGAAGACGAGCACCAATGAACTCCAAGCTCTGTACCAGTAGTTGGATTTGGAAATGTTGACTGTAATGCCTAGTCTTTGGCAAATTTGGAGCAAATAGTCCATGGACTGTTTTAGGAGATCCCTGGTTGGAGAGACCAGTTGTCTAACCATGGAAACACTTGGAATCCTTGCAGTCTCAGGTGAGCTGCTACCACCGTCATAGACTTAGTAAACACCCTGGGGGCTGTGGTGAGTCCAAAGGGTAGGGTTCTGAACTAATAGTGACTGTCTTCCAACCGAAATAGTAAGAATATTCAGGAACGTCTGTTTATTTTGATGTGATAGTATGCATAATGAAGCTTGACTGAGCACATCCAATCATCCATGTGTAAAAAAGGTAGAATGGACTGAACCTTGAACCTTCAGAACTTTGATTTCCTCATGTATTGGTTCAGATTGTTTAGCTCTGAAATTGGTCTTGGGTCCCTTGTCTTTTTTGGTACTGGTCTGGTGGGACTTCCTGGATGAATGTTTTGTCCAGCAGCTTCTGTATCTCTTGAGCTGCAGCTTCTCTGAGTGAGTGGGACACCAGGAAGCTTTCTTCTTTTGGATGAAGGAATCTGGAAAAACTATATGAAGCAACCTCTGGATATTATTTTTAGCACCCACAGATCTTTTGTTAAAGTAGTCCAGGTATCTGGGTGCAAGGACAAATGTCTCCTGACTGCTTCCAGAGGTGAACACTTGGGCAGCCCTTCAGGAGCGCTGAAAGGATCAATCTGGAAAGGAATCTTGGAAACCCTGGTTTTGTGGGCCTCCTCAGCCATGAGGAGGGCATCTTCCATTTGAACTCCCTCCTCTGCCTCTGAAGTTGTTGTCTCCACGTGAATCCTTGAAAGACCCCTGGGATTTACAGAACCACAATTTATTGCCTTCTGTTTGATTCCTTGAAAAGGCTCATTGAGGAGTAGAAAAGTGAATCCCTACAGCAGACAGGGTCTTTCCTTCCTGCTCACTGCAGGAAAGTGTTTCCTTCACAGATGCTCTATCAAAAGGGGCATTGATTAAAGAAGATTTGAAAGGCTCTGCAAAATCACATAACCATATCCAGGCATGTCTCCTTAACGCAATGCCTGAACCGGCTTGTCCATGAGGTACCCTCTGCTGTACGAGAAATTAACCTCATGGATGCACTGGAAATAGATAATAGAGTGGTCAGCTGCAAGGATGATCTTTTATAGTTCTCTGCAGACATGGAGTTTGAATGAGACAGAGTTCCTTGGTCAAATCTCTCTGTGGTCTTGTAAAGTGTGCCAAATAATTTACGGATCTCAAGTCAAAGGTTGCTGAAGCAAATAAGTGTTTTCCAAACCCGACAACTCCCTGGACTCTGTGTTAGGAGGATGGACAGAGGAGCTCTGTTCTGCTAGCGCCTTCTTAGTGGCAGCCAGCACAACCATAGCATCAACAGAGACTCCCCTTTGCTCTGTTGTCTTCTGGAGGAGTTAAAATTTTATTTGGACGATGTGAGATTGGTTCAAAAGAATCCAGTTCTTTCCATGCCTGGCAAGAGACTAGGTCAATAAGCTCATCGGTCAGGGGAGTCACCCAAGATGTAGATGGCCCAGCATTACTATCTTCCAGAAATACTGGCTCATCAGGGGAAAGATTATCTGAGAACCAATCACCTTTCTGCTTAAGGATCTCTAAAATGTCTCCAAATGAGACGTCATCAACTGGTGATCTGGGGGCCCCTTTACCCTTCGTTGAAGTCAGTGTCTTTGGTGAGAGATTCCAAGGTGGAATCTATCTGCCTCCTTTTACACATTCTTTTTCAGTGAACCTCCTCAGTACGATGCTCTGAGGTGTCCAAAGAGAGGGGTAGTTCATCTGTGGGAGCTGTCTGGATGCTAATTGGTACTGGCTTGCCCCTGTGGAGTAGATCTAATGAAATCAGAGCTGTGAACCACTGTGCGAAAACATATAGAATCCAAGGATGTATGACAGACTGGATCTCTACAATGACAAGACAGCCTCTCTACAACCTGGAAGGACGACGGATCAGGAGAATCAGTGTCTGGGCTTCACCATAGCTGAAACCTCCAAAGCAAGAAAGCCAAAACTTTGTTTGGCTCCATGCCTAGAGGAGGGAGCCAAACCCAAGCTATCTAGTGCCAAGGCTCCAAGGGGCAAGGATGGCTCCAACACCATCAGAGTAGATCCCAGCCCAGCAGATCCGACACCAACGCTTCAGTTCAGAGACCCATCCCGATCCAGGGGGAAAGGAGCAGAACTTGTTAGGGAAATCGGTGAGTGGATAATCTTCCTCAGCTCTGATAATGGTACTCTCAAATCCAGGGGCTCTGAAACTGAAGGACAGATATGAGAAGAAGATACAACTGTATAGGATGTGGAAGGAAGGCACACTGATCCAATGGGAGAAGAAGACGGTATAAGCCCCATCTGGATCTGAGCTCTGAGGAATTTTCTCATCCTCCAATCCACTTCAGCTTCAGAAAAACTCATGAAGGACCTGACAGATGAGGTAGTGGACTGAGGTCTAGATTGTTTCCTTGGAGTTTGCATGAAGGCGGAGTGGAGCCAAGGAGAAATAGGGTCGATAAACTCAGGTGAGTGAGTTCTCAAAGTATGAGACATGCCAGAAGTCGGATCCGATGGTTTTGGATCTGCAGACTGAGCAGAAGGACTGCCCGAAATAACTATTAGATCTGAAGACTTAGGATCTCAAGTTTTTCTCTTCGGATCTTAAGAAGTTCCCACCGATGATCTGCGTATTTTGTGAGGAGGCTCAGAGGATGATGAAGTCATCAGAGACTTAGGTGGAAACAGTTTTGTATGTTCAAAGATTTGCTGGGGGTTGGAGCCCCAGAGGAGGAAAGAGCTAACAAACCTTTGAGGACTACCTTACTTCTACTATTTGCATCAGCTCTTGAGTTAAATGCAGCACAAATGGTACAATTTGTACCAAGATGTGCTGCATCTAAACAATAAACACACTCCCTGTGGGCATCCACATTTGAAATTTTGTGCCCACAGGAAGTGCATTTTTTTTTAAAACCTGCAGGCTTTCAACCACAGTTCTATAAAATAAATGGTAAAGAAAATGGTAGAAAAAGATAAAATTTATATCGATATTTTGTTTTATACAGTAAACGTCTACCAACAATGGTGGGTAAAAACTTACCTTGCTGAGGTAGAAGGGCTAACGATAAGAAAAAAAAAATGAATGCTAAGAGGGAGGAGTTGTATCAATACATTTAAAGTTATAAGTACATGATTAAAGAGAAAGAGGTTTTCAGTTAAAAAAAAAAAAATAAATAAAACAGTAATAGCTAGAAAAATGCTGAGAGAGAGGATCCGCGTCATTGCGAGATGGTTGCAAACAAGATCTGAGTTATTGGGGTGGAAAAGAGCATTATGGGTAGGAGGAGGAGCTCGATAAATTGATCTGACGTCTGTGGAATGAAGAGGAGTCCGATATGCGGACGAATCTGTAACCCATACATTGAAGAAGAATGAAAAGGACATCAGATCTATGTTATAACTTCAAGTTGCTTTGGCTCATGTTTCCCAATCTGCATTGATCTTGCATGTTATTTGATGAAACAGATGCCTTGAATGTTTGCCAAACTATCAATAAGTTTAACTATACCTAGTAATCTGAAAGCTAATGTTTCTACACAGAGTTCTAAAGTATTCATTATTTTTTCTGAAAAAAGTACTTTTATATATAATGAGTGCCAAGTTAAATGTATAACTCCATAATGTCACATCTTGTAAGGCTTCTGAAACCATGCACAAATCATATGCTCACAACCTCAAACAAAAGTATGTAGTCAAGTGATATACTTTTATTATAAATATACAAATTGATCAATAAAGTTACAAAAGCAGCAAAATTATTATTATCGACTCAAAATGTAAGTATACACATGAGACTCTGATCTGACGTATATTATGAGCAACCAATGCAACTAATAAGGATTTAATACACACAAAACTGTTTGGTCCAAAGTGGTGCTTGTATAAGTAGACAACCTGAGAAGCAGCACTTCTGCAATGGCTGATAACCATGGGAATACGCATCTTCAAGAACATGTTCACATGATGTTTTCACAGCTGGCCCACTTGCATAATGGAAAATTATTATAGAATGAATTAGTAAAACAACCTTTTAAATGGGCAACATCCGTGTCATCAAGTCTCAAGCAGAAGGAGGAAACAGTGTAAAAGGTTACAAGATTAACTCAACATGCTTAGCTGATCACTAGAATTACAAACCAGTGACTTCTGTACTTTGTCTTTCATTTACTGTTTTACTAATGGCAGTACTTCTAAGTGAATCATAAAGGTCAAAAAGATGGGGAAGTGAAGAGTTGATTAGTAACCTAGAAACTCTGTCAGCTTGCTGTTTTGACTCAAAAATGGACTTGGTCTCAAATGCAGTTATCTGGTGAAACTGAGAGGATTTTTGTTGCACTGCAAACCAAGAATTATCCTACAGCTGTTCTGTCACAGGACACAACTTCAGCCAGTATAAAGGCAAATGTTTCTTGAACAGCAATTCACTGTAAAGACATATTGGAAAGAAGTCAGAATCCTAGAATCACAGACTTAGCAATGATGTTTAGTAAAGATATGAAATGGAAAAACATGGCTGTGACAAAAATGCCCATAACAAAAACATTCTGGAAAATAAAGCACTGGAAGCAGTCATATTCTGGCAGATTGGCCTTCAACAGCAACAACGATTTCCAATGTGTTGTTACCACCTGGTTGCAAACATCAAAGTTAGTAAACTACTTGGAAAAGACTTGTTTAGTCACACACTATTCCTCCTTACTAGGACCAAAGCAGTGAGAACTAGTCTGTTTTCCTAAACACATGCATCTTCCTCAGGCAGAATCTAACATGACAGTGCACATCAAATATATTATGCATTCTTAATTCTACTGGAGTCTGTCCCTGGAAAGAAAAATAGGCAGGTTAAATTGAGAGATTGATATATTGTTTTAGGATTGCTTTCACAAAGAATAGACCAAAGGGACACCAATGTTTTTCAAAGACAAAATAGGTTTCATATACAGAATAACCAGTAACTCCATGATCTTACAAAACAGAGGTAATCACCACCAAGAAAAGAGTTTCTAAGAGATTATCTTTGAACAGGGAAAATGAGAAGCTTGTCAGTCATGAAGCTCAAACCCCAAGAAAGAGAAGCGTTCTTCAAATGTGACTAAAGATGCAAACCCTCTTAAGGGAACTGCTGGATAAGTCAGTGCTAGGCCACATTTTTTCTTACTATGATGTCACAATGCACCAAAATACCAGAAGCAAGCAGCTCCACAGTGAAGTAACTAAGACCAAATTAAACAAGGGTCTGAAACACATCTGAATTAACTGGAAATTAATGAAAGCAGCAGAAAACACATCTATACCAAGACAGAAAATATCTTCCCCAGATGTAATACAGACATGGTGGAAGGTTTTCTCATTCTTCAGTCACACTGAAACGTCCAATGGGAGATTTCTCCCTTAAGCTCTAATACAACAGTGATGCTTGGAGGTGGAGTGGGAAGTTGTCCCAAAAAGAAAGAGCTTTCTTGAATTCTTTATTCCCAGGCACCTAACAGTCCAAACCACCACCCCTCTCGGCCACTGACAGAACAACTAGGATGGGTTTTGCTCATTCTTTACTGAATTTTGTAAGAAAATACATAATCCTGAGAAAAGGCAGAAAGGTATACAGGAATTTATACTGTCACATAAAGGAGACTGGATCAATCCTTCTCTGTCTGACTGAACACAGCAGAGTTGAGGATGGAATTCACAGTCTTTCATCTGTGGAATATGTCAAGCATCAGAATGCCTTAGCCTGAGAAGATTTTGACCATGACTATCTAATTTACTCTCAACCAAACAAGAGGAATGGAACCGTAACTGATGGTGTCTGCCAGTGCACTCATTTCTCTTCCAAGTAAGGAAACAGTTATAAGATACCATGATCTATAGGGCCATTGCCACATCTACAGGTTTTCCCTGCAAAGAAGATACAAGTGTGCATTGTCATGTTTATTCATGTACTACACCAAGGACTGGTTGTCAACATGTGTGGGATGAGCTTTAGTTTCAGAAACTGGAGGACAAAACACTTTCGCAGCCTGAATATACTTATGTAAAGCAGCCTTTTTGGGGTGTTTCATCTTCCCCACATCAGTGAGGAGCCAAGGTGGGCTCCTTAAGCCATCATCTTAGCATCTCTCATCATAGGTTCAGATGTAGAAAAGTAACCCAACAGTGTGACTGTTGGACATGGGCTGCTACTTTATAGATCAGTAACAGAGGAGTGACACTAGCAGAATGTCTGTGAGGATACTGGAACCTCACTATCCAATGAAATACTCATCCACAGGTATGTGAACTGGAATGTGAGGACAGTTACTTCCACAAGGTCCAAGACATGCGGAGTTCTCCATGTTTTCACCCATATGAGCTCTAACCAAAGCTGCTAAAAGCATAACTTCCTGTGACATCTCTACAGGCATGAATGCCCAACTCTGAAGAGTACCTTCATGAAGGAAATACTCTATGCTGTGGCATAAGAAAACTTAGCCCAACTTGCTGTTGTTTCCAGGACCTGAAACCACAGAAGGAGCCAAGCAAAGACTACTATCATGAGGTTTCTTGAAGAAGTCACTAAAAGGTACTCATTCAGGTAAGGGAACACACAGACCTTCTTTTTCTGCAAATCTTCTCCAACTATGTCAAGTTGCATGGTAAAAGACTGCAGGGAGACACCAATGGCTACATTCTGTACTGAACACAAAGGGCTCCTAGTGCACCTGCTTGCAGATGCAAGAAAATATTTACTTGTTTGTTTGAATTTACTAAACAAGGTAGAATGCTGATCTTTATGGACCATTATCAGGTTCAGACAGGAAAACAACATAATAAAAAAGTATTAAGATAAGAATAAAAGAAAACAGCTGCAACACAAAGCTTAATTAACAAAACTTAACCATGCAACAGTCACCATTCAATGACGTTCAAATACGGATGCAACTGTTGGCTTGTCTTTGGAACCAGGAAAAGGTGAGAAAAGAACCTTTGGCTTCTCTCCAAGTAAGAAAAAAGCTCTATGGCCCGTTTGAAGAATACACTCTGGTCTAGCTTCAGAAATGATATAGGGATGCTTGTTCTTTTAATACAACTTTTTCAGGAGCAAAACACTGATATTGTTGATACACTCCCCAACAAGCTTTCCATAGCAGCACTTAGACTACACATTTCATCACTGGACAGTGATGGGCATGATCTTGAGCCTTTATTAGCTGATGAATCTACCTGCAACAAATTTAAAAGGTGCTGCAGTCTCTTGAGACATATTCTATCCTGAACAGAACACACAAGAATCTGCCATAAGATGCTTCTTTAGGGCCAAAGAGGGAGCTTCTACACCTGCAAGACCAAATCTCACCACATGAGGAACGAGAGGGTATCTCACACACTGACTTTGAGAGAAGGCTTTGGACAATGCCTGGCTTCTGCATTCTTTACCCTCTGCAATCTATCAAACCCTGGTCAGGGGGTCATTCAAGAGATCCTCCTATTAATTCATGTGGTGGTCACTCTCCAAGGACACTATGTTTTGTGAGGTGACACACTTCAAGCTCTTCCATCTTACTATTGAGTTACATGGCACTTACAATGATTTCTCACATCATGTGCTCCTTCCAGACAGCAAGGTGCAAGCAATCATTTGTAAACTAATGGCTACATGAACAAGAGGACTTCAGTGATGTAAGCAATGAATTCTAGAACTTTCAAATAGAAGCTACTACTGAGAAATAAATTATTAGATAGGCAGAAAAGAACTATGGAGCAGAGAGCTTGGTATGCCCTCTGAATATTGCCCATAATACCATGATGTGAATTGTAGAGCTGTGCTCTCTTCCCAAATAAAAATATACTATAGAATGTGTTGAAATGGGAAGAAAGAACCAATCATTCTAACAGCTACCTATGACATAAGGACTCTGCTGAAGTTAAGCTTAAAGTTTTGTTCCATATTTTGTGTTTTTCTAAACAAAGTATGGTGGTGTTAAAATTATCGAATGCAGCAGCTCTGCTTCCCCCACAGTGTTTTGGGGTTATCTGAGTTACTCTGAATACTATCACATGAATGCATAGGTGTGTCACAGCACCACTGTGCTGTCAATAAACAGTATTTGTGTGATGGGGATGATGCTGTCTCAGCCCAAATGGGAAGATTATTTTATTTATTTACCTCTTAACTTGGTAAGTAAATGGATCTTTCAAATATTCTTTTTTGTTATTACCTGAGTCAGAAAAAAGGTAAGGATAAATCTAATAAATATGGACAGCTTAGAAAAGTCAATCAACCAGCATTTGGGACACACTTATGGAAAGAGTAGCTTCTTCATGTGCTTAAAGTTCTAAGAAAAACAAAAATACTCAATAATTACTGTGACAAACAGCAGACAAACTCTAACTTTCAAACTTTGCAAATAAAGTATAATTAAAAAGTCTTTCCACAGCAAAATGGCTACAAAGATTAGATGTTTATTCTTGTGCAGTTTCTGTGGACCTGTTTACACCTCTGTCATGGTATTTCAAGTTACTGATCAGTGTTTCAAGATATTCTTCGGAGGTGTCTACAGCAGGAGCTACTTGAGCTTGCTGGAGGAAATATACTTCATGTACCAAACCAAAAAGCAAAAACAGCAAGCAGTCAGCTGCACTAATGCAAACAATTTTGCTATAAATGCTCTCGATGCCTTGCCCATACTTCAATCCACAGAGTTATGTTTCCAGTATCATAGGTCATCTAAGACTTGCAAAAGTTGCTTGCCTTCTCTCTCTTTCTCTTTCTGTAAGGTTCTGAACAAATGGTACTGCAAAATCCATTGTAACATTACACTGATTGTTGACAATGGCGTGACTTATGGTTTCCAAAAGCTCAACACCATTCTGTATCCTGGAAATTCACATATACATATACAATAAAGAAAAGCAGAAAGGTATGCTAGCACATGGACATGTTTGCTTAAGCATCTGCAGCACTTAGCACCAAAACAAGAGACTAAAACTGCATCAACAGATGGGACCAAGTTTCTGAATATTTTCAAATTTTTCAATAAATTGCAACTGCTACATACATTTGCATTTCTCACTAAATGTTCAAGTCTTTTCAAGTTTTCTCAGGTGAAGTAGATTTTCAAGCAGAAACAAGTGCTGCTACTTCATGCTATTTAGGAATTTAGGCTGCTCCTCGCCTCTTGTTAACAGCAACTCTCCTCCAATCTTTGGGCCAGATTTCTCCTAAAATACAGACAGACATCAAATTAGTAAGGGGTTTAAGTCACTTTCAAAACAAGCACTTTAACGATTTCCTCAAACTTTTTACTAGTGTAAAAACATTTTTAGAAAAGCAAACTATAAATAAAATATGTAAATTACAATCTATTAACTGTAATTAGCATTTTGTTCACTAATGACCATAATTAACTTACTAATTTACACATTTGTTGACTGGGACAGCACCACTAGGCCAATGGCCACGTTTCAAGAGAGACCACGGTGGCATTTGTACTGAATTTGGGCCAAACCACTGGGAAAATTCTCCTACTTTTTCTCATAAGTGATGTGGGACCTTTTACATCCATCTGAGCTACCACCACCTCAGGCAGATGGATACCTTTGTTTAATGTCACATCCAGTGATACACAGGCAATGATCTCTCAATATGAGCTCTCGCTCCTTTTCAAACAGAAGGGAGACAAAATAAAAAGTTATGTACTTACCATAAAATTCCATCACTGTTGTCTTTTTTCATTCTTCCTTGACTTGTGGGTTTTGGATCCTACTCAGCCACTTGCAAAAGCTTAGGCTCCAAAGCTTGTGTTCCCCCCTACCCACAATGCCTCACTCCCTTCTGGTTTACTTCAGATCGAGTTTGCCAATAATATTATTACAAATGCAATGTACATCAATACCAATAGTTACCAGAAAGGTATTACAGAAAGAACAGGAGCTGAACAAGGAAAGTACAGTTGTGTACAGTTACCATAAATGCAGATGTTCGAGTGTATTCACTGTTGCAGTCATCACACTTGGGTTATCTGCCTGCAGGTAGCCCTCAGTCGGCCTGAATACCAGAGACATAGTATTTCTGCGTCGGTTGCTGTCGCTCCAGGACAGATGTCAGGTCGTCAGGGGTATAAAAACAGGTAGCCGACACCATTACATCAGTTTTTCTTGCCCCAAATGTCAGGAGTCCCCCAAATAGGGAGCTAAGTTATGGTGGGGAAAATACCACCAGTAAAAAGTAAATACCAGTACCCCTGAAAGGGGTGAGTAATAGACATAGACAGGAGAGAGAGTGTCAAGGGGGCAGGAGGGAGGGAAACTAGGACTGCAACAGTGAATACACTTGAACATCTACATTTATGGTAAGTGTACGCAACTGTACTATGTTCTTCGTGTTTCACTATTGCAGTCATCACACTTGGATAGATTCCCAAAGCTGAAGAAGGGTGGAGGCAGTCAGGAAGAGTTGGAGCTGGCTAGCATGCCTTGCAGGACTGCTGCTGCAAAACCCAACCAGGATTTGGAAATGATAGGCAGGTGGTAATGCTTGGTGAAGGTGTGTACAGAACTCCAGGTAGCAGCTTCCAGGATGTCCCTGGTAGGGAATCCCTGAGGAATAATGCAGAGGTAGAAGTTGCCCTAGTGGAATGTGTTCTGACCCCCTGAGGGGTTGGTTTCCCATGGTGCTTGTAGCAGAAATGGATGCAGTGTGCTACCCATTTGGAAATTGTTTGCTTTGGAATGACCTTTCCCCTCTGTCCTTGGTGCAAAGCTGACTAGTAACTGGTCAGATTTCCTAAAGGGCTTAGTCCTATCAAGGGACAATCTGAGCCGTCTGTGCATGTCCAAGGAGTGCAGGATCCTTTCCCCCTTTATTTTGAGGATTAGGGAAGAAAGTTGGCAAATGGATAGCTTGGTTGAGAGCCACACTGGACACCACTTTAAGCATAAAGGAAGGGTTAGTCCTGAGGGAAACCCTGTCAGCATGGAAAATAATTAAGGGTTCCACAGCCATAAGTGCGTGTAGCTCAGACACTCTTCTAACTGAAGTGATGGCCAGGGTATTATAGGAATGATGGTTTCCAGGTCCTGAGAATGTTGGCACCAAAGACTTTTTAAGTACCACTGAAGTTTCCTCATATGCAGTCTGGCATATGGAATTAGTAGGATGCATTAGGTCATGAACCCTAGGGCCTGCAGGATTTTCCTTGCAGATAGCTGGGTTCTGGTGACCATTTGAGTAAAATAGTCTGTCAGATAGGCTTGTTTTTCTGGAGTGAGGAATTCCATCTGGGATGCTGAGTCCAAGCTTGCTCCCAGGAATACAATCTTTTGACTGGGGACTAGTTTTGATTTCTTTTCGTTGATGGTGTACCTCAGGAAGGTTAGAAGTTTTTTTTTTACAAATGTCAGGTGCTGCAACAGCATTTCCTGACTGTCTTCCTGAATCAGGCAGTCGTCCAAGTACAGATAAATTTTAATGTTTCTCTATCTGCAGTAAGCAATGACTGGAGTCAGGCATTTTGTAAATACTCTGGGAGCAGTGGATAAGCCAAAGGGAAGTGCAGAGAACTGATAATGCATAGATCCTGCCCTGAAGCATAGACATTTCCTGCATGACTCCCTTATAGAGATGTGCAGATAGGCTTCTTTTAAGTCTATGGTGACTACCCAGGCATCTTTGGCTAGCAAAGGAAGAAGCTGCTGTAGGGTGAGCATTTTGAATTTTGGTACCACCAGGAAGGTGTTGAGAATTGAAAGATCTAGGATTGGGCGTCAAGTGCCCTCTTTTCTGGGTACCAGGAAAAGTCTGGAATAGAATCCTTGACATATGTGTTCCGCAGGAACAGGCTGAATTGCCCTTATAGAGAGCAAAGACTGAACTTGGTTTTGTGCCTCTGCCCACTGGTTTGGAGGAATGTCTAGGAACCCTTTTGGAGTTGGCAGTGAGTGGAAGTAAAATTTGTACCCCTGGGATACAATGTTGAGGACCTATCGGTCTTTGGTGATGGAAATCCAGTTTTCTGCATGAAGGGCAAGTTTTCCTCCTAGGGGCACAAGCAGTTGGGCAGCGGTGGGGAGTGGAGTAGAGAAGTCATTGGGAATTCTTTCCATAAGGGGGTGGTTTAGCACTCCTTGCTTTACAGGTGGAGGCACTCCATTTCTTAGATCTCTGTATACCCTGAGACTACAGTCTGGGGGTCTGCTTCCCCTGGGTCTAGTTTGAGATGGCCTTGAGGGGGCTGGAAAGAACCAATGTTTTGATGGGCAATGCCTACTTAATCTAGGAGGCTGTACTTGCAAGAATGCTTTGACTGTCTGCATAGATTTAGCTTTTTCTTCTACCTTTTTAAAAACCTCTTCTGCTTTGGTGCCAAACAGATTGTCCTTGTTCAAAGGAGCGTCTAATAACTTTGATTTGACATGGTCTGGCAAGGTCTGCTCCTTAAGCCAAGCATGCCTTCTCAGTACAGAACCAGTGACTGCTGCCTGAAAGATGCTTCTAGGGCGTCAAAGCCACACTGCAATGTATGCTTGCTGACTTGGCTTGCAGAATTGATAAGCTCTTGCAATTCTTTTCTGCACATTCTGTAAAGGTAGCTATTTTTTTGCTTAAGTTCCATAATATGTTGCTGGTACTTCAGCATGTGAAACTGACAATTTAAAGCCCTAATGGTGAGAGTTGCAGAGGTATATACTTTCTTACCCCATCTGTCCAAAGCTCTAGAATCCCTGTCCGAAGGGGTGGGATTCTTAGCTGTAGTTGCTTTGATATCTTTAGGCCCCTGGGAGATGACCTCTGGGTCAGCAGTAAGATTTTTGAAAAGGAATGAGAGAGTCAGGTACTCTGTAGTACCTGTCCGGTTTCCTAGGAGCACAGGGTAAAGTATCAGGAGTTAAACTGAATTCCAAAAAACATCATCCACAACATCCAGGACTGGGGGGTATTGCTAAAGGCCTATGTTGTGGCAAATCTAGAAATTCTCGGAGTCTCTTTTTGGACTGAGGATAGTCTTGACATTCCCAGTAGAAATGCTCTCTTAAAGTATGCATGATTTCACCAAAAGAAAAATCCTCTGGAGAAGAAGCAGAGGGAATGGATTCCTCTGCATCTGAATCCTCAAAAGCAGATAGCGGGCATCAGGGGCTGCGAAAGCGCCTCACTGCGTACCAGCTAACTGGTGACTAGCTTAACGGAAGCATCGTCAGCAGCTTTGGACCTGTGCTCTCTGTCTTTATCCTTACGTTTTTTAGGAAGATCAGTAATCGGATGGCTTACCAAAGGAATTTCGGAAGACGGAGATTGAGAATGAAAGTATTTAGCGACAATAAGGGCCCGATGATGAATAGTTTGGGCGTTAAACAAGGCACAAAACTGACAGCGAGGTACGTTGTGGTCTGGGCCTAAACAGGTGACGCAGTAAGAATGGAAATCTCTGTGTGGTATTTGCTTTCCACAGGCAAAACAACTGTTAACTTTTTCTGACATTGGTTAGAGCAAGAAAAAAGGATCCCCAATGGGGTACAATTTAATTTGGATATGAAAACTCAGGTAGCGGCCGACCGGCACTCATGTGAACTGCTTCTGCTTCGGGCTCCTCGGCAAGAAAGACTGATGTAATGGCATTTTTATACCCCTGACATCAGTCCTGGAGCGACAGCAACCGACACAGAAATACTAAGTCTCTGGTATTCGGGCCGACTGAGGGCTACCTGCAGGCAGACAACCCAAGTGTGATGACTGCAACAGTGAAACACAAAGAACATCAGAGTTTCCTAAAAACCATATCTGTCAAGTCATCCACAAAAGGGACTGGGGGAAGGAGGGAGGGAAGGTCGAGGAAGAATGAAAAAAGACAACACAGATGGAATGTTATTAAGTACATAACTTATTTATTGGATATCATTTTCATTCTTCCTCAGCCTGTGGGACAGAAACCCTAGCTACAACAACCTTGGGTGGCCTTCATGGGTAGATATTCAGGAGGACTGCAGAACCAAAAGCAGCTCTACTTCTGGACACAATGTTCAGCTTATAGTGGGAAATGAACCACGAGCCAGCTGAACAAATATCAATTGAAACGTTGGCTCAGAAAGTTTGGGAAATTGTCATAGATCTACTAGTGTCATCTAAGACTCGGTGAGGTAGAGCGACACCTTTGGATTCATGAACAAAATACAATCCTTTAACCATTTTGCTAAGGTGGTCTTGGCAATTGGTTTGCCCTTTTTTTTGCATTGGAAAAGGATACGAAAAGCTGGTCAGATTTTCTGAAAGTTTAAGTTCTGTCTAGGTAAAAACGCAACTGTCTGAACATCCAGCAAATGGAGTATATTCTCCCTTGTTTTGGAAATGAGGAAAAAATACCGGGAAGTTAATAGATTGGTTTATATTGTTCTCAGTTGCCACTTTGGGAAGAAACGATGGATCAGTACATAATGTCACTCTGTCCTTGTGACAAATTAAGTAAGGGTATTTAGATGACAAAGCTTACAATTCTGAGACCCTTCTTGCAGAAGTTCATAGACAGATTAGTTCATAGATTAGTACTAGGCTAACTGCCCTTGTGGGCCATTTTAAGCTTACCCAATTACCCCATGTAAGAATCAAACCCTGCACTTTGTGTCCATAAAGCAAACACCTTAACCATTATGTAAAACCAGAAAGCAACGGCCCAAGAGCAGTAGTCCACAAACTTTAATATGATAAGCACTTTCGTCTTACAAAATTAGTAAAACTTCCTCAGATTGTTACTTTGTTTCTGTCTGCTGGTTTTGTACCTTAACCATTACACCAACCTTCCAGCTGGGATTTGCTTGAGTACGCCATCTAAAGGCAAGTACTGCAGAGATATGTCCTAATAGAAGGCAAAGGGTACTAGCAAACATCGGCATTCCCTCTCTGCCAAGAAAGGACAGAAGGCCTCTCACTGTACTGCTCAACGCCCAATGGTTGCTCTGCTTGAGCAACCAGGTCACTATCTTATCTTCGGACACCAAAGGTGTCACAAAAGGAAATACTGCCAGCCCAGCTATCTGGAATTTTGTAAATAATTCTATGTCATTTGTGAATATTGATAGGATTCATACAGAAGTGTGTATAAAGGTGTGAAGTACTGAGCTAAAATGTAACCACAGCATGCCCTGCTGGCTTAGAATAGAAATGTATATAAACTATTGTAATTGTGTAAATGTATATATTTTAACAGTAGAAGCTAGAACATAGAAGGTTAACTTGCAAAAATTCAAGAAAATAAGTTGAAATTAAATTGTTTTATGACTGCCCAATAAAAGTATCTCTAAGTTTCAGTTCAGTAACAGACATGTCTAGAGCTAAAAGTTTTGTATTGCCTTAGAAGAGAAGTAATTAGTAGGTCTGAGATGCAGAAGAGTTTTTATTGCTTTATGACTTCCAGAATTTGAAAATATCTGAGAGATATGTATTTTTCACAAGGAGATGTCAAATGCTACACAGGGGGTTTAGCTTGGGAACTAAAGTCAGGTGACAAATAGTGATGTCATCCAAGCTAACCCAGCAGTAATATCTGATATTAATTTAAGAACTCTCTCAGAGAGAGAAGTACAGCTGTGTACACTTAGCATAAATGTAGATGTTCGAGTGTATTCACTGTTGCAGTCATCACATTTGGGTTATCTGCTTGCAGTAGCCCTCATTCAGCCTGATTAACAAAGTCTTGGGTCCTGCGTCGGTTGCTGTCCCATCTTCCATGACATCAGGTCGTCAGGGGTAAAAAACATGCAGCCGACACCATTACATCAGTTTTTCTTGCCACAGATGTCAGGTGCCCCCCTAATGGGAAGCAATTAAATCTATAAATATGCAAGGTTATACCTCCAACAAAAAAGCAAATACACCAACATTTGAGCATAGTAAAGTAGAGTAGAGGTATAGCCAAAAGAAGAAAGGGGGCTGGAGGGAGGGTAACCAGGACTGCAACAGTGAATACACTCGAACATCTACATTTATGGTAAGTGTACACAACTGTACTATGTTCTTCATCTTTCACTGTTGCAGTCATCACATTTGAGTAGATTCCCAAAGCTAAGAATGGGAGGAGGAATTCAGATAGCATTAGGATCAGCTATAAGGCCCTGCAAGACTGCAGTGGCAAAGCCAGCTCTGGATTTAGAGAAAATTGGCAGATGGTAATGCTTGGTGAAAGTATGTACTGAACTCCAGGTAGCAGCTTCTAGGATTTCCCTGGTAGGGACGCCTCTGAGAAAGGCTGTAGAGGTAGCTGCAGCCCTGGTTGAGTGGGGTCTGATTCCCTGTGGGATGTTTTCCATGGTGCTTGTAGCAGAAATGAATGCAATGGCCTATCGACTTGGAAATGGTTTGCTTTGAAATAGCCTTCCCCTCTGCCCCTGCAGCAAATGCACCAGCAGTTGGTCAGATTTCCTTTGAGGTTTAGTTCTGTCCAAGTAGAATCTATGTTGTCTGTGCACGTCTAAGGAGTGCAGTATCCGTTCCTCTTTGTTCTGTGGGTTAGGAAAGAAGACTGGCAAATGAATGGACTGATTAAGGGCCACACTGGATACCACCTTGGGCATGAAGGAGGGATTGGTCCTGAGGGGCACCCTGTCCGCATGAAAGATGATGAAAGGCTCAACTGCCATGAGGGCCTGTAATTCAGAAACCTTTCTTGCTGAAGTGATTGCTAAAAGGAAAGCTGTTTTCCAAGAGAGGAATTTTAAATCCGCAGTGGCAGCTGGCTCGAAAGGAGGAAGGGTGAGCTTTTCCAATACAAAGTTAAGGTCCCAGGCTGGAGTTGTGGCACTCCTGGGTGGTCATAGATATTTGTCCCCTCTGAGGAACTGGTTAAGCAGTGGATGAGAGAAGAGGGGAGGTTCTGTGTTATAATGAGCTGAAATGGCTGAGGCGTGAATTTTGAAGGAGGAAAAAGACAGGCTCTTGTGAAGCATCTCAGTTAAGTATTGTAAAATCTGAGGTAAATTGGGCACTGCTGTGCTCATCCCTTGAGATTGGTTCCAGGCACAGAATATTTTCCATTTTTCGGCATAAGATTTTCTAGTACTAGGCCTCCTTGCCTCTAAAATGATATCCATCACTGGTTTACTGAGGGATGGTAAAAGAGAGATTAGGTAATTAGTCAGGCTGTTAGGTTCAGTGTATAAAGCTGAGGGTGCAGCATCTGGTTCTCCTGCTGAGACAATAGGGTAGGAGTCTGAGGCAGGTACCATGGGGCCAACAGTGACACACTGCACAAGAGGGGGTACCAGTGTTGACGTTGCTAATCTGGTGCAATCAAAATTGTCCTTGGTTTGTCTTGTTTGATCTTTAGTAGTACTTTGGAGAGCAGAGGCAGAGGAGGAAAGGCATAAACTGATAGGTTTTTTCAGCTGAAGGACAGAGCATACACTTTCCAAGCTTGTTTGTGGGGAGTCCTTGTGCAAAATTTGTCCAATTGATAGTTCTGGGGGGAGGCAAACAGGTCTACATCTGGGGTCCCCATTTGCTTGTCAACATGTTGAAAATCCTTGGTTCCAGCTTCCACTCGTGTGGGTCCATGAGGTTTCTGCTTAGTTCGTCTGACAGTGTACTTAGTCTTCCTGGCAGGAATTGAGGTTGTAGATGCACTTGGTAGCCCAGGGCTGTGTTCCACAATGCCATGGCTAGTCTGCATAGCGGGTAAGAACGTGTACCCCCCTGCTTGTTTATGTACCACATAACAGTGGTGTTGTCCATCTTTACCATTAATTGTCCTGGAAGAATGTGGTCCTTGAAGGCTGTCAGAGCAAGCTGTACAGCGAACATTTCTTTTTGATTGATATGCAAGTGCATTTGAATTGGGTTCCATTTGCCCTGAATGCACTTCCCTGCCAGGTGAGCCCCCCATGCATAATCTGATGCGTCTGTTGTTGGGGTTTGGGCGGCAGGGGGTGGTGTGAATGGTAGTCCCTTGTTTTGGTGGCAGGCCTCTGCCCACCAAAAAAAAATCTAGGCGTAGGCAAGGTATGATAGGAATCATTGCTTTTAAATCCTGAGAATGTTGACACCATAGGCTTTTTAGATACCACTGTAGTTTCCTCATATGCACTCTTGCATATGGAATCAGAAGAATGCAGGATGCCATGAACCCCAAGGCTTGTAGTATTTGCCTTGCAGATAAGTAGGGTTTTTGTGGTCACTTGTTTGAAGTAGGTTGTCAAATGAATTTGCTTCTCTGGCATGAGGATAGCCATCTGGGAAGTTGTATTCAAGCTTACTCCAAGGAATATGATTTGTTGACAGGGTACCAGGTGTGATTTCTTTTCGTTTACCCAGACAAGTTAGCACCCTTTGTACAAAGGCCAGATGATTGGACTATTGCCCAAACACACCTAATTTCAACCCTTCTCTATGCATCACCAATTTACACTAACCTATCTAAAAATAATCTAAATAAGCTGGCCACTGCTTATAATAACATTGCCAGATTTGCTACTGGTTCCCCATTCCGGACCCACCATTGCCAAAATCTGAAAAAGTTAGGATGGTTGGAACTGCAAAACCAACTTCTTTTTCAACAACTAGCTATAACTCAGAAGATCCTGCATCATCCTACAAATACTCCCATCCTCTGTAGCCTCATTAACCCATACAAAAATCTGTCAACCCTATGCTCAGTTAATAAGGTACTAATAGCCACCCTTAAACCTAATAACAAATCTGGAGACTGTCTACTTGCTAATACCACTGGAAACTCTTGGAACAAGCTTCCTATTAAGCTAACATCCCTAACATCCGCACCTCTTTTTAAGAAGCAACTTAGAAACTTTCTTACTTCACAGTGGCTATGCCCATGTATTAATCCTGACTGATATTTTCCTTCTCTTACTCACCACCTTCACATGACCATAACATTCATTCTCTGATTAAAAAAAAAAAAAAAAAAAAAAAAAAAAAAGATTTTTTTTTTCATTATTATATTTTTAAAATTTTGTTTTTCTAATATGATCAATTTTTACATGTATAAATGTTTCCTTCTTTCTACTGTTGTCTAAGTTTCTTATTTGTTACATATATGTACTTACTTTTTCAAGTCACTGTTTCCTACTGGTTATCTACTTAAAGTGGTAACTATGATGTACTAGTTTTTAAATATTATTCTTTTATGGCAATTTCTTTCAGATCTGCATATTTGTATAATTGCTGTAGTGGAGCTTTTCTCCCTGGGCCTCTACTGAAAATGGACATATATCCAGTTAGACTAGCCCAGTCAACAAATGTAAAATGATAAATAAATAAAAAAAATCAAAAGTATGTCCTGGCTTTCTGCCTGAATTAAACAATTGTCCAGGTATGGGTATATTTGAATATTTCTTTGCCTGCAAAATGCGATGACTGGGGCTAGGCACTTTGTGAATACCCTGGGCGCAGTAGCTAAGCCAAAGGGCAGTGCAGAGAACTGGTAGCGACTGTAGCCTGCTTTGAAGTGTAGGTATCTTCTGTAAGATTCCCTGATTGGGATGTGCAGGTATGCTTCCTTTAAATCGAGTGTTACCATCCAGGCATCTTTTCCTAGTATAGGAAGCAACCGGTGAAGAGTCAGCATCTTGAATTTTGGAATCACCAAAAAGGTGTTTAGAGTAGACAGGTCCAGAATAGGACACCATGAATAGTCTTTTCTGGGTACCAGGAAAAGTCTTGAATAGAAACCTTGTCCTTTTTCCTCTTCTGGTACAGTTTGAATAGCCTTTATGTTTAAAAGAGAGAGTATTTGCTTTTGAGCCTCTGCCCACTGATTTGGAGGTAGATCTGGCCAACCTTTTGGCATTGGTAATGTGTGGAAGTGAAATCTGTATCCTTGGGACACTATATTTATAACCCATTTGTCCTGAGTAACGAGTTCCCAGTTTTTGGCCTGCAGACCAATCTTTCCCCCTAAAGGAGCATTCAGTTGAGAAGTGCTTTGAAGTTTTAAAATCAAGTCATTGAGACAGTTTTCCATAAGGGGGAGTCTTACTACTCCCAGATTTGGAAGAGGAAGCTCCCCACTGCTTAGTCTTCTGCATACCCTGGGACTGAAACCTGGGATTTCTGCTGTGTCTGGGTTTGGACTTAGAAGCCCTGGAAGGAGCTGGAAAGGACCAATTCTTAGAGGGCCAATGCCTACTAAACCGTGCAGGCTGAACTTATAAGAAATCTTTAACAGTTTGCATAGATTTAGCTTTATCTTCCATCTTTTTAAGAACTTCCTCAGCTTTGTTGCCAAACAGGTGTTCCTGATTTAAGAGAGCATCCAACAGTTTAGCTTCAACATGATCACGCAAAGATTTCTCCTTAAGCCAAGCATGCCTTCTGAGTACAGACCCAGTGACAGCAGCCCTGCAAGAGGCCTCTAAAGAATCAAACCCACATTGCAAAGTATGTTTTCCAACCTGTTCAGCAAAATGCATTAAATCCTGTAATTCCTTATTTTCAGCATAGTCAGGAAAGAAAGTACAGTTGTGTACACTTACCATAAATGTAGATGTTCGAGTGTCTTCACTGTTGCAGTCATCACTGTAGGGTTCTCCCCTGCCGGCAGGCAGTCCTCGGTCAGCCAGAATCCCAAAGTCTGGGTCCGGCGTCGGCTGCTCAGCCATGCTCCCTGACGTCAGTGCGCCAGGAGTACAAAGCTGGCAGCCGACGCCATGTTCTCCAGTTTTTCTTGCCCCAGATATCAGGAGTTCCAAAATGAGTATGACCCCATACCCTTTGCAAATACACCTCAGAAGAAGGGAAAAGAAAGGAACCACACAAAAGAAAAAATAAGAGGGGAAAGGAGGGAGGGTAACCCAGACTGCAACAGTGAAGACACTCGAACATCTACATTTATGGTAAGTGTACACAACTGTACTATGCTCACCGTGTTTCACTGTTGAAGTCATCACTGTAGGGTTGAATCCCAAAGCAGAAGAAAAGGGAGGTGGTCATAAATTAGAGGGGGTGGCTAAAAGACCCTGCAAGATTGCAGAAGCAAAGCCTGCCATAGACTTAGAGTAGAGAGGTAGATTGTAGTGCTTAGAGAAAGTATGCACCGAACTCCAAGTTGCAGCTTCCAAAATGTCTTTGGTAGGTACTCCCCTGAGGAAGGCAGCTGAAGTAGCAGCAGCCCTGGTAGAGTGAGTTCTAATACTTCCTGGGATTTGTTTTCCATGGTGAGAGTAACAAAATCTGATTCCATGAGCGATCCATGTAGAAATGGTCTGTTTTGAAATGGCTTTGCCTTGGGAACTTGAAGCATAAGAAATAAACAATTGCTCTGTTTTCCTGATGTTCTTTGTTCTGTCCAGGTAAAAACAAAGTTGTCTGTGTACATCCAAGGAATGCAAGATCCTTCCCCCCCTATTTTGAGGATTGGGGAAAAAAGTTGGCAGGTGTATAGTTTGATTTAAAGCCACTTTGGAAACCACCTTAGGCATGAAAGTAGGATTAGTCCTTAAAGACACCCTGTCCTGTTGAAAAATAATATAAGGTTCCACAGCCATGAGAGCTTGCAACTCCGAAACTCTCCTGGCAGAGGTCAGAGCCAACAGGATGGCTGTCTTCCACGATAAAAACTTGATGTCAGATGTGGCAGCAGGCTCAAAAGGAGATAAAGTGATTTTTTTTAAAACATAGTTGAGATCCCAGGCAGGTAAGGGTGGAGATCTAGGGGGCCTTAAATTCTTAGCTCCTCTGAGAAACTGTCTCATGAGCTGGTGGGAAAAGATTGGAGGGTCTGTATTGTAATGAGCAGAGATAGCAGAGGCATGTATCTTTATGGAAGAGAAGGAAAGACCCTTATGTAATAGGTCTGTCAGGTATAGTAAAATCAGAGGGATATTAGGAGTAAGAGGATCTGAATCCTGAGCATGCATCCAGGTGCAAAATCTTTTCCATTTTCCTGCATAAGATTTTCTAGTGCCAGGGAGTCTGGCCTCTAAAATGACATACATAATCTGCTTGGGTAGGAGAGAATCAATCATAGACCCTGGATTAGCCAGGCTGAGAGTTTTGACATGAGAGTGTAGAACCTGACCCTGGTGTTGGGACAAAAGGTTTGGAGTCTGAGGTAAAACCCAAGGGGGCTCCTGAGAGAGGTTTTTCAGTGTTGGGTACCAAAACTGTCGAGGCCAATTTGGGGCCAGTAAAATCATCATCTTGGGCTTGTCCTGCTTGATCTTTAATAACACCCGTGGAAGAAGATGTAGAGGCGGGAAGGCATACCCCGAGAGGTTTCTCCAACTGAATGATAGTGCATCCACTTTCCATGCTAGCTCGTGGAATGTCCTTGTGCAAAAAATCTGTAGTTGATGATTGAGGGGGGATGCAAAAAGATCTATGTGCGGGCATCCCCAGACTGTTGTAATCATCTTGAATATTTCGGTGTCCAGCATCCATTCGTGTGGGTCTGTTTCCCTAGTAGATACTGAGCTTGTAGATCCACTTTGCAAGCTTGAGCTGTGTTCCATAGATTCATGGCTAGTCTGCAAAGGGGGTAGGAGTGTGACCCCCCCTTGCTTGTTTATGTACCACATAACTGTGGTGTTGTCTGTCCATATCAGTAGTTGTCCTGGTTGTAGAAGATTCCTGAAGGCCAATAGAGCATTCTGAACAGCTAACATTTCCTTTAAATTGATATGCAGGTGCTCCTAATCCTTTGTCCAAAGGCCCTGCAGACATTTTCCCTGCAAATGGGCTCCCCATGCGTAATCTGAGGTGTCCGTGGTTAGTATCTGTCTGGCTGGAGGCAGACTGAAGGCTTTCCCTTTGTTTTGAATACATGCCTTGGTCCACCAAAGGAATTCCCTTTGTAAACAAGGCAGGACGGTGATCTGTGTGTCTAGACTGTGGCAATGCTGGGACCAAACACTTTTTAGGTACCACTGTATTTTTCTCATATGTAGTCTTGCATATGGAACGAGAAGGATGCAGGAGGCCATGTAACCCAAAGCCTGCAGGAATTTTTTTGCAGATAGCTGAGTTAGTGACACCAAGGCCTTGAAAGTTGAAGCCAGCTGTAATTGTTTTTCGGATGTCAGAAATGCCATCTGGGTTGTTGTGTCTAGAAGAGCACCCAGAAAAATTATCTGTTGTGAGGGTGTCAAGTTTGACTTTTTTTATGTTCATAGTGAATCCCAGGAACTTGAGAAGATTCTGAACAAACTCTACATGCTGGAGTAAGACATCCCTGTTGTCTGCTTGAATAAGACAGTCGTCCAGATAAGGGTAAATTTGAATTCCCTTGAGTCTGCAATAAGCTACTACTGGTGCCAGGCATTTGGTGGAGACCCTGGGTACAGTAGACAATCCAAAGGGCAGCGCAGAGAATTGATAGTGCCTCGATCCGGCCTTGAACCTGAGGCATTTTGTGCACTCCTGTCTGATAGGAATGTGTAAATAAGCCTCCTTTAAATCCAATGTTACCATCCATGCATTTTTGTTCAACATTGGAAGTAGCTGCTGCAGAGTAAGCATCTTGAATTTTGGTATCTCCAGGAATGTGTTCAAGACTGACAGATCCAGGATGGGTCTCCATGAATTTTGCTTTCTGGGGACTAGAAAAAGCCTTGAGTAAAAACCTTGCCCCATTTCTGAAAGTGGAACCAGTTCTATGGCCTTCATAGCCATGAGTGCTTCCACCTGGTTTAAGGCCTCTAACCATTGATGTTTTGGTAGATCCGGCCATCCGTTTGCTCTTGGAAGGGTATGAAAATGGAATTTGTAACCTCTTGAAACCACATCCAGAACCCACTTGTCTTGGGTTACGTAAGTCCAATTTTGGTGAAAAAGAGAGAGTTTTCCTCCGAGAGGGGCTTCCAGGCAAGAAGTTCCTGCAGCCCAGCAGAGGGAGTCATTGAGCCTGTTTTCTATGAGTTTGAGGTCTGTCCTCTCCACCCCTAGGGGTGGAAGCAGTCCACTGTCTTGGTCTGTAGGAGGTCTGCGTTTGTGGCCTTCCTCTGGAGCGTCTATATCTACCCCTCTGAGGCCTGTCTGAATTGGGAAAGGACCAATTTTTAGTTAGCCATTTCCTACTAAATTTGGGGGCTGTACTTGTAAGAAATCCTTAACCGTTTGCATGGAATTTGCCTTGTCCTCCATCTTCTTTATCACCTCTTCAGCCTTAGATCCAAACAAAACATTATACTGAACAGGAGCATCCAGTAACTTAGCTTTCACTTGATCAGGCAAGTTTTGTTCCTTAACCAAGCATGTCTTCTAATGACTGTGCCAGAGGCAGCAGCCCTACACGAAGTCTCCAAGGCATCAAACCCACAGTGTAAACCATGCTTCCCTACTTGTTCAGTGGCATGTATTAAATCATGTAATTCCTTATTATCTGCACAAGCGGAAATGGAAGCTAGCTTTTGTTTCAAAACAGACAGTAGAAATTGCTGGTATTTTAGCATATGAAATTGACAGTTTAAAGCCCTAATAGATAAAGTTGCAGAAGTGTACACTTTTTTGCCCCATCTCTCTAAAGCTCTGGAATCCTTATCTGTGGGAATGGGGTTTTTAGCAGAAGCGGCCTTAACCCCCTTAGGGCCCTGAGAAATGGTTTCAGGGTCAGCAGTAGGGTTCTTGTATAAAAACTGGTGAGAATCAGGAACCCTATAATATCTGTCTGGCTTAGCAGGAGCTGGAGGAAAAGAGTCAGGAGTTAAGTTAGCCTCAGAAAAGGCATCATCCACAATATCCAAAATAGGAGGAATAGCCAGGGGTCTATGTTGGGGAAGAAGAAGGAAATCCCTAAGTCTTTTCTTAGATTCCAAGTACTCCTGTCCTTTCCAGTGAAAATGTTCCCTCATTTCGTGTAAAGTTTCCCAAAATGAAAAATCCTCAGGTGGAGAAGCTGAAGGAAGGGATTCCTCAGCATCAGAATCCTCATAAGGAGGGAAAGAATAATCCTGGTCAGAAGAAGACACTGATGAAACAGATGCCTGATCAGAAAAGTCATAATACAATTCCTGCCTTGGCCTTTTATCTGGTGGGGGATGTGAACCCCTAATCATGGTAAGTAAGTCCTCCGCCATCTCAAGTAACTGTTTTTGGGACTTGGGTCCCGGATCAGAAGAGGCCTGGGCTGAAGTCTTTGATTTGGAAGGAGTCTTTGCCTTTGTCTTTGGCATTGCCTTTATCAGAAGCTGTGTAGGCCTGAAAATCCCCTCGGAAGCCGGTACCTGCACAGCGGCTCCAGACCCATCCGAAGGAGCATTGTCCGAAGGTCCTGCAGCTGAAATACTCAAAGGCCTAGTTGGCTCCTCGTGGGAGTCCGTTTCGGCCATCGGTTCTGAAATGGCCGACGACAGGGGCTGCAAAAGTGCCTCACTGACGACGGCCGAACCTGAAGCTGGCTCTGCATGTAAAACGTCGTCTGTTCTGGACCTCGGAGGCCTGTCTTTATCCTTGCGTCGTTTGTGAACTCCAGTAGTCGGAAGCGTGTCCGACGACATTTTGTAATTAAATCGTCTACCGAAATAATGAAAATCAAAATCGTACCTTCGTTTAATCGTACGTTGGTTAAATCTAGCACAAAACCGACAACTAGCTACGTCGTGGTCAGGGCCTAAGCAAGGAATACAGTAAGAATGGAAATCCTTATGAGGTATTTGCTTCCCACAAGAAATACAATTATTAACTTTTTCTGACATCGGACTGGAGCAAGAAAAAAGTTTCCCCAACGGGGTACTTAGCTTTGAGTAGAAGAAGTAAGTCTTCGGACTGAAGTACGTATAAAATTTGTCAGGAGTCAGCCGACCGGCACTTGCGAACTGCTTTCACCGCACGGCAAGAAAGACTGGAGAACATGGCGTCGGCTGCCAGCTTTGTACTCCTGGCGCACTGACGTCAGGGAGCATGGCTGAGCAGCCAACGCCGGACCCAGACTTTGGGATTCTGGCCAACCGAGGACTGCCTGCCGGCAGGGGAGAACCCTACAGTGATGACTGCAACAGTGAAATATGACGAACATCATCATTTTCTGCTTAAACAATCCAATAATATGTTGTTGATACTTTTAACATATGAAACTGACAGTTTAAGGCCCTAATGGCCAAGGTTGCAGAAGTGTAAACCTTCTTACCCCATCTATCCAGCGCCCTGGAGTCTCTGTCAGAAGGGGTAGGGTTTTTTGGCAGTAGAAGCCTTAATGCCCTTGGGTCCCTATGAAATAGTCTCTGGATCCGCAATAGGATTTTTAAAAAGGAACTTGTGAGAATCAGAAACCCTGTAATATCTGTCAGGTTTTCTGGGAGCAGGAGGCAAAGAATCAGGGGCCAAACTAAAATCCAAAAAGGCATCATCAACAATGTCTAGTACAAGAGGTATAGCTAAAGGCCTACGCTGAGGCAAGAGTAAGAAATCCCTAAGCCTCTTTTTCGAATCAGAAAAATCCTGGCCTTCCCAGTGGAAATGCTCCTTTAGAGTGTGCAAGGTTTCACCAAAAGAAAAATCCTCTGGAGGGGAAGCAGAGGGAAAAGAGTCCTCTGCATCAGAGTCCTCATAAGTAGATAAGGGTAAATCCAGATCATTACAAGAATCAGAAAAATCAGAATCCTGGTCAGAAGATTCATAAACAATTTCAGTCTTAGGTCTCTCAGAAGAGGGTGGATGGCTTCCCCTGATTAAAGTGATAAGATCTTCAGCCACTCTTATCATTTGTTTTTTAGGCATAGAGGACTGAGCATGCGGCCTGGGCGTTGGCTTTCTAGGCATGATTCAAGGTTTAGGCCTTAAAGAAGAAGGAGGCGTTGGTTTAATATGCAAGTCCATAGGCCTGAATACACCCTCAGAAGCCGGTACCTGCACAGCGGCTCCAGACCCATCCAAGGTAGAGACATCCACAGGTTCCACAGTTGAAGCATCTCGCGGCATATCAGACTCCGAATGGGTCTCAGTAGAGGCCTGCGAATCAGAAGTAGCGGGTATCAGGGGCTGTGAAAGCACCACACTGAGTACCGGTGAACTGGTGACTGGCTTAGGAGAAGAGTCGACGACAGCTTTAGACTAGGCGGCCTGTCTCTGTCTTTATATTTGCGTTTTTTCAGAATTCCGGTAGTCTTATGGCTTACCGGTGACATTTCTGGATAATTGAACCGAGAACCGAAATATTTAGAGGCGAAAATATACCGATGATGGATAATGTGTTGATTAAATAAAGCAAAAAACCGACAGCAAGGTACTTTGTGGTCAGGAATATAGTACGAATGAAAATCTTTGTGAAGTATTTGCTTTCCACAAGAAATGCAATTATTACTGTTTACTGACGTCGGTAAGGAGCAAGAAAAAGTTTCCCCAATGGGGTACTTAGCTTTAGTTGAAGACTTCGGTTCTGAAACTTGAAAATGAAAATTGCAGGAGTCGGCCGACTGGCACTTGTGAACTGCTTCTGCTTCGGGCACCGCATGGCAAGAAAGACGTCGGCTGCATGTTTTATACCCCTGACAACCTGATGTCATGGAAGAAGGGACAGTAACCGATGCAGGACCCAAGACTTTGTTAATCAGGCCGACTGAGGGCTACTGCAAGCAGATAACCCAAATGTGATGACTGCAACAGTGTTGGCTTTATTTATCTATTCATTTATTTACTTAACATTTTTTATTAATGTTTTACTAATTGTCACAAGTGTGTATTTCTTTAAAATTCTTCAGAATTTTTATCAAATTGGCACCAAAAATGTTATTTAAACAGTTGTTTAATCTAATATGGTGTTCTGATGAAGCTTGTTGTTATCAAGTGAAAGCACTTAACCAGCTTTTGGCGTTTTTTTGGTTATAATAAATTCTTTTTTACACTTTTAATTCGTGAATTTGTTTATAAGATAGAAGGTGCACTAGACTGGTGTGGTGCTGTTATAGAGTTGAATTCCCAAAGACACGGAGGCGTCCTTTTGCGAACAGTGCTTTTTGTGTTTTTGTTCCTGTTCTGGGCTTCATGACTGCAACAGTGAAACACGAAGAACATTTGTGCATTTTGTCGTTCACCTGGAAACATCCGCTAATCACCACCTTCTGCACTTCTGCCTGCGTGTTGTTCTGTATGTACATTTTTAGGGCATAGTAACTCTTTTAGATTCAGATAGCAATATAGTAAAGTATAACTTACATGTTTTCTTTATTTATTTGAGTCTATCCTGCAATATTGTTTTAAATATTTCCTGTGAGTTTGAACTATGAAGTCACTGTGAATACATATTTAGTATTGTCACGTACTGTTATTATTTATTATTAAATATACTTAAGCCTGTCCTTGTGGCTGATATCTGTGACACAGTTTAAGCTCTTAAGAGTACTTGCATATCTATTTGGTGACACTGTACAGGCCACTCCTAAATAGCCTTGCTCTTGGTCAGAGACTAACTACCATTTGGATTAATAGTAACATTACACAATAGGACTGAACACCCTTTAGGGCCTTAAGTAGCTGATAAAGAGTTGAGTGGTGGCAGTCGGAACTATCTTATAGTCTGGGCAGATGGGTGCATAGCTAGTAAACCTGTGCCCGCCTTTCCCAGGTATGTGACTGTGTTTGTATATAAATGTGTGTGTGTGTATGTATGTGTTTGCATACAAATCAAATCTCAAAGTGTGTGTGTATCAGCTACTTGGGCAGGGACATGAAGCAGTGGTTGGACAGAGAGGGTGCTGGAGGGTTTGGCTTGCCCACTCAGCTGAGATCTCAACCCTATAGCTGTGCCAGTGGAGAGTCTTATTGGGGATCTGGAAAACGAGGGAGAAACCAGCCCTAGACTGACTGTGACCTCTGTGTTCTCTCAAGGGAAATTGCACTTTACTGTGTATGTACTTGTCATCCTCCCAGTGTGTACATTCCCCAATTTTACCAGTGGTGCGGATTTAGGCTCCTTGATTACTGGGCCAGTGCAGGGGTGTCACTATTAATTGGCTGGCAGTGGTGGGACTGCCACATCACATAATTGGCTTGTAACGGTGTGGATCTTGAATTCCTGTAGCCCATAAACAGTGGTCATTAAGGAAGGTGTTTGTACTCTCAATCAGCCACACAGTGAACATTCAGAGTTCAGATCACAATTGTTTTATTTTTCTTGTTAGCTTAGTTGGGGAGAGCAGGCAAGCATGTCAGCAGAGGAGTATGGCAAGGTGACAAGGAGCCAGTTGGCTGAGATGTACCAGGCAAAAGGACTGGTGCATGCCAACCTGATTAAGCAGAAATGATTGCAGCCTTTGGTGCAGCTGCATTGTAGACCAGCAATCAGGAGGACAACCAAGCTGGCCTTGGAGATGTACAACTCCCAGAAAATGGACAGTTCAACCTTCTCACAGAGGACTTAAAAATCCGTCTGGAGTTAAAGAGACTTGAAATGGAGGACAAAGGTTTGGAAATGGAAGCAGCAGAGAGACTGAGACTCTGGAGGCTGAGGAAAATGAGAAACTGTAATGTCTGGAGTCTGAGGAGAAGGTGATGGTGACTCTATGCCAGGGTCATGGAGGTAATGGGGAAGGGAGTAACCAAACCTCAGAAGCAACAAAGGTCAGTAAATTTATTCCACAATTTAAAGACAGGGATAATTTTGATAGTTTCATTCATATGTTTGAAAGGGTATGTGAACAGTATAATGTTGACCAAAGGCTCTGGGTATGGTTCCTGACCCCCTTACACCATGGCAAAGTTGTAACTGCTATTTTTAGATTGTCTGATACTGATTGCTTAAATTATAATACAGTCAAAAAGTGTTTGTTAGAATGTTTTAAGTTAACATCTGAAGCTTACAGGAAAATGTTTTGTGAGCATAGACTTACGGCAGATGAAAGTGTGTGTGAATATGTTGCTGCACTAAGCACTTATTTTCATAGGTGATGCTGTGAATAAATCACAAACGAACCATCATGGAAATCCAAAAACTCTTGAAATCCTTTATTAAAACGAACCCTCGATAAAAATCCTTTTCCTTAACACAAAAGGGTGCACCATTCAGGATTGATAAGCACTTTCGGGATTTCCCTCCCTCAGATTCTGTTGCAACTGAAAAAAATGTTCCATTTAAGGAAGGCTTAACCAATCAAGAAGTTCACACAAACTAACACCTCCAGTGTAAGCCAGAGGTAAAACATCCTATCAGGACATGATGGTAAAGTTACACCTTCCCTAGAATCCAGTCAGTGGAAAAACTTCAAGTGTAAGTTAAAACATCACTCCATTAGGTGTGCATTTGCTTTCAAATTAAAAACTGCTCTGCTAGAGCAGATACCAGTCCTCTTTCTTCGGATGGATTGAAAAAATAATGCAACACCTTAATTAAAAATAAAACATGATGTGGTAAATTAACACACTGTTTCAGTGAGATGAATCTTGTCACACAAAAGGCCGTTAGTCACAGTGCATGAACCATAATGAAACAACCTAAAGCAATCACAGTGCATATATGAGCCAATCCCTCAAGTTCATGCCAATAAAATTTTTCTATACAAGAAATAGCGAAGAAAGGCGGGGGCATGAATTTCCTTGACTCAGCTGAGAAAGTTAGTGACAGGTTTTGAAACATTTGGTCTATAGAATAGGTTTTAATGGTACCACACCATTAAGTCCAGATGTTTAAGAGCAATGGAAAAATTGCTTTTGCAGTGTGGCAAGTTAACCTGTTCTCACCACACTTTATTTATTATATTAACTCCGATGTCAGTTCACCTCACAGAAAGAACACAAAGCAACAAACAGTTAAAACCAGTCTTCTTCTTGAGGCTGCAATCCTGAGTAACATAAAAAATAAACTTGAATAAAATCAAATTGTTCCCATATAAAGCTAACAGCATATTAGTAGTTACTGTCTCATGCTGTGAAGTTTTATCAGTTGTGATTTTACAAATCTTACACTGACCAAAAGCATACAAGTCCTGAAAATTCTGGCATGCAGCCTCTCTCCCCCTTTACCAGTGGCATGTGGATTTCAATTTAGGGAATATGTTAGCTTAGAGCTGAACAATTTGTCATACTACTGCAAAAAATAAAACTAACAGAGAAACAATGTTCATACAAGAAATGTAGATCAGTACCAGGGGTCTATGTTTACCCATCAAGTGGTAACATTATCGAACGGCATATGTCGAACACACTGTTCATTGAAACGTTCTGACTAGGATCGCATTACAGTAGGGATAAGGAAAATTTCCCTTTCTACACTGTAGTGGGATCTCGGAGTTGGTATATATAATTAGTGTGTGTGTGTGTGTGGGGGGGGGTGCAGCCCCCCACATGAGCAGAGTTTAGTGAATGGCTTTTACGATGTAATGCCGTTTGATGATGTTACCATTTGATGGGTAAGCACAGACTCCAGTACCAGCAGTTTGTTATTTAACACAAGCTCTGGATCAAGGATTGCTGCAAAATATGTTTTGAGAAGTATTTGAAAAGGAACTTACCTTTAGCATGCCATCTCTCTCCCATTTGTAGAGTCCACAGTTACTAGAAAGAAAAATATGGCTATTAAGTTTTTTAATTAAGTTGACTGACAAAAACTGTATCAGGTTAGCTGCTGTGACATTCTTTAAAACAGAAGATTATGACGTTTCAGTGTTACTGTAACAGTGGAAAGCATTTGCTGATTTTCAAAATGCAATAAAACAATAAAGGCTTTACACTTGTTGAACTTGCTTGCTATAACTATTATTTTGGCAGTTACAACTTCATCATTATTTGCTAATACTGGAATCAATCATACATCTTAATATATGCAAAAACAAAAGATTTGAACTCTCCCCAGCAACGTTTGCTGTTTAGCTACCTACAGCAACTGCAGACCTTGGGCAGTATGGAAATCTTCAAAGAACTATCCTCCATACAACAGACTGTGTTTGTGGCATTCTTTTATTTAGAGGTCGTCTGCAGGCACCTACTGCTTATTCCAGCTGTGCCATTTTCAATGACAGAAAATGTGCATCAATGTGGTTAATAAAACCTCACTCTTCAAATATTTTCCGTAAACAAACCACCACAACAATATACTGAAAAAGAGAAAAATCTCCCCATCCTAATGCAGAATAATATAATGTACAAAAAATCCAATAGGATGAGGGGACCAGTATCTTGCTAAGAAGCCACAGTTGATTAACAGATATGTGCAAACCTTATAAACTGATCTATGATGGAGATCTCTGAATCTGATCAAGTCCTAGGATTTTTCTGCAGCAACTGCCAACTTGGGTGCTTTTTTCCCCTTTTCTGTTCATACAATCAGCAGTATGGGTGTACCTTACTAGTGTATGCCATGATGTTGTATGCCAGACTAGAATAGATTGTCTTGAACCTATACCCATCAAATTTATCCCAATATGCTATTTTTAATTCAAGGAAAAATGACAGGGGCAAAACATATAAATACACACTTGAGTAACTCAGAAGAAACTAACTCCAGCAGCTAGGAGTAGTAGCATCTGAAGCACCGAGGCTAAATATTTAGTGATGAGGACTCATTTGGATATCTAAGATGGCTCCACAATGATCAACAGGTTGATTAGAGCTCTCCCATGCTGAAATCTAAAACAAGGTTTAAAAAGGGAAAGAGAGTTTATCACTCTGGGGAAAATTCAGTTACTGGCTAGTAATTATACAGCTTACATGCCAACAAAGAAAGAAAAATTGGAGAAAAGGATGAAATAAACCAGAAAAGGAGAAAATCAATTCTGGCTGGGGAAAAAATCTTGCTGCTGCTTACCAAAAAGTAGTTCAGACTGCAGCTCTGGTACAGGAGGTTTCCAGTAATCTAGAGAAATAAATACATCAAATGCACTCAGATGTGTTTAAAATAAATGAAATGCTGAAGAAATATAGAAAGTCAGACAGCAAAAGACAAAAAAAAAAATAGAACAAGCTAGCAACTTAGATGAACTGATAAAAACTGCAACAATCAGATGATGAAATAAAAAAAGGCTGTATGAGCATGAAGGTTCTCAAGAAGACCTGTATGAAAAATAGTGGAGTTACAAGACAGAGCAGGCAGAGAAACCCTGATATTTTCTGATGTACCAGAGAAACAGAAAGGAATAGACTGCATTCATTTTATGAAAGTACAAATAAGCAACTGGACTGGTGGTGTTCCACAGCAGGATTTGTCGACTGAGAGGGTACATCATGTGCATGCTCCACATATGACTATGAGAAAGGAGCCAAGATCTGTTTTTAGTAAATATCCAATCGTCCAAGCAGAAAGTGTTGCTCCTGGCAAAATTGTGTTAGAAAGGGAAAATAACTGGGGACAGTAGAGTGTATGTGGGAAATAATTATTCACTGTACGCCAGGCAAAATAAAAGCAAGTTTATTCCAGCAATCAGATAATATTGAGGCAGGTGTGAGATTCAAGTGGCTATATTATCTTTCTTCAGAACATTTTCTCCTGGAGGATCAAAGACATTTTCTCCTGGAGGATCAAAGACATTTTGGATGCAGAACAGGTTAAGGAGGAAATAAAAACATTTAGCCAATGAAGGGAGAGCCAGGAAACAGAAAACGACCCTACTTCTCATTCCCTAACAATAACAAATCACAGAGAGACACTTTGCCAGAGAAACATTTCTCATTGTTCCAAAGTAAAATGCATAAGTGACAGAAAACAGTACAGGAGTTGATTAAAAGAATCAGAGTACCTTAGACTAGAACCAGAGACTGGTATTGGGAGATGCAGAAGATCAGAAAGAAGACAATATTACTGTGAAATAACTGAATACATGGGATACTATAAAGCATCAACCTCATTAGATAAAGAAATAGACATGAGGCTCTGGATGAAGTGTATGAGAAAGACTGAAATTCTGTTAACTGTGTTAAACTCATGAGTGAACTATGAAACATGTACACCACTTTATGTCACTAATGTTTAGATGGACACTAAAGAGACTGGAGAAGTTACTGTAAATAAAACTGTTTCGCTCTTGCTAACATTTGTAAAATAGTACATTATACAAATTGTATGTTACATTGTAAAGTCATTTTGTACAGCGGGCAGTCAGGGATATTTTTAAATGTGAGGTATGGGAACCAGTGACTGCTGTATATGTTGAAGACATTAAAGCAAGAAATTATATTTCTTGGTTGTATTGTACCCACATAACAAGGTAAGAAAGACTTAACAGACAAAGGTAAAATTAATATAATGCTGTGATCTTGGGCTACTACGGTGGGGATGTTAAAGTATACTGATCACATTATACAGTGAATTAATATTCCATTTTTACACACACACACACACACATATATATATATATATATATATATATATATATATATATATGTATACACACACACAGATTAATGTCCTTAGTTTGAATTATTGTTCAAGTTTTTTTAAGCTAAAAGACTTGGAAAATAAGATAAAGTTACAAGCATGAAAAATGTTAGCTCATTTTTGTATTTGCCAATTTATTAGCTATTTTGTTCAACAGGAAAGGCTTTGACTGGGACAAAAGTCTACAGCTGCATGCAATTAATCATGAGAAGGCTGAACACTGTGTTCTGAGAGAAACTTACAAAGATTCCTTCATGAAATTACAATGTAAATAATTGTTCCTTTTTCATTACCATCTTGGAGACAATAAGTATGTCAGTGCAAGTAATTAACCATGAGAGGTTTAAATACTGTTTGCCAAGTGAACTGTACAAGGAACAGCATAATTAACATTTAAATTTACACTGACAAGCAGTTAGGTGAAAAATAACTGAAAAGAGTAAACCTGTCTGGTGGACAGCAGCAATAAACAAACACTATAATAATAGGAAAAATGCTGTCCAGGACCAAGGAGGAGCAGGTGCCAAATTTGAAGCACTCTCTCCTTTGTGTGACCAAGCAAATAAGGTCACTGGTGAAATCCTCTAAGGCTACCTTTAGAGTCCAACTTGGCCACATCACCATGGACAATCACAAAGCCTGCATCACATATGTCCGCAATCTCAGAGGTAACACCCAAATCTGCTCCGAACTGATGGTCAATAACACCACATACACAAACGTCATAGATATAGCCAATCTGTTGACAGACAGGTTCAGTGAAAGCTTCACTCCCCCGTCCCCCCATCAGTACACCAGGACATCCCCAGCATCTGCCTTCCTCCCCTCATCACCAGGGAGCAGGTCTTTAATGCCTTCTCAAAGGCAAAAAATACAGTCCCCATGGGACCCGATTACATCCCTGGCTGTATCCTACATGAACTCAGGCATGAGCTCTCAGCTCCATTAGTCACCCTATTTAACCACAGCCTGAGCACTGGCTTCATCCCAGATGAATGGAGGACAGCCAATGTCATCCCCTCTACACAAAGGTGGAGCATCCACTGACCCAGGAAATTATAGGCCCATCAGCCTAACTAGCCTGATCTGCAAGGCCATGGAAATGGAATATCATGGACTTTATAAACAAGGACATTGGCAACTTTCAAATGCTTGACCCCACACAGTTTGATTTTGTCAAAGGGGAGATCATGCCTGTTAAACTTGGTCGACTTCTTTGAAACAGTCACCAAAGCCATGGACGAGGGGAAGACACTGCACACAGTCTACCTTGACCTAGACAAAACCTTCGACACTATTTCCCACGCTGGCATAATAAATGAACTCTCCCAGAACCCGTATATTACCAGATGGGTAGCTAACTGGCTCACTGATAGAACCCACTCAGTCAAAATAGGGGACTCCACCTCTAGTAGTAGACTCATAACAAGTGGCATACCCCAAGGATCGGTCTTGGGACCTCTATTGTTTGGAATATACTTTTCTGAGGTGCAAGCCAAAACCAGGGGTCTGTGGCTCACCAACTTTGCAGATGACTGCAAGGTGGGTGCTATCTTAAATTCCCCTAGTGATGTGAACATCCTCCAAGATGGTCTTACCCAAACAAATGACTGCTGCCAGAAGCATGGCCTCAAACTGAATGCCAAGAAATGTATCATTATCCCCTTTGGGGAAAATAGCATCCCCACCAATTATCACATTAATAACAACATACTAAGCACGCAATCAGTCATGAGGGACTTGGGAACCCAGGTTGATAGCAACCTAACTCTTAACCACCACGTTGCCTCTGCTGTACGGAAGGCTTACTACATGGCCCACCTCATAAATAAGGGTATTTCATCCAGAAACAAGTAGGTCATAACATCCCTGTACTCCTCCCTTATCAGACCCATTATCGAGTACAATGTTCCCTTTGGCATGTACCTTGCCAAGCACATGAAGCAATTGGAGAGACCACAGAGGTTCCTGACCAGGACAATCCAGGGTCTCAAACACCTATCCTATACAGATAGGCTAAAAGCCCTGCCCCTCTACTCAGTCTCGTACATACTGCTAAGAGGTGACTTGTGTCTGGCATACAAGGCCATCTCAGACCCACCCTTGGTGGAGTTGCTGCATATCTGTAAGTCAAACTCCACTTGCACAGCGCATGCAAGGGCTTAACCTGGTCTGTGACATTAATAGAACTTGCTGACGGGATAGATTTGTGTCCCAAAGACTCCCCCATATGTGGAATAGACTCCCTCTCCATTTCATGCAGAGTATCCCTCTAGTCCTCTTTAAGAGGAAAGTACAGTTGTGTACACTTACCATAAATGTAGATGTTCAAGTGTATTCACTGTTGCAGTCATTACATTTGGGTAATCTGCTGGCAGGTTGCCCTCAGTCGGCCTGAATAACAAAGTCTTGGGTCCTGCGTCAGTTGCTGTCTCCTCTTCCATGACGTCAGGTCGTCAGGGGTAGAAAACATGCAGCCGACACCATTTTAATCAGTTTTTCTTGCCCCAGATGTCAAGTGCACCCCAAATGGGGAGTATATATATATATATATATATATATATATATATATATATATATATATATATATATATATATTCACATGTAATTTAGAACACAAAAAATTTACCTCCAACTAAAAGCAAATACACCAAAAAGGCTTTTGAGCATAATGAAGGAAAGAAGAGGTATAATAATAGAGAAGAAAGGGGGCAGGCGGGTGGGTAACCCGGACTGCAACAGTGAATACACTCGAATATCTACATTTATGGTAAGTGTACACAACTGTACTATGTTTTTCGTGTTTCACTGTTGCAGTCATTACATTTGGGAAGAATCCCAAAGCTATGGATGGGAGGATGGAATTATACAGCATTAGGAGCAGCCATAAGGCCCTGCAAGACAGCAGTGGCAAAGCCTGCCATGGATTTAGAAAAGAGAGGTAAATGGTAATGTTTTGTGAACGTATGAACTGAGCTCCAAGTAGCAGCTTCTAGAATGTGTCTGGTAGGAAACCCTCTGAGAAAAGCTGCAGCAGTAGATGCAGCCCTGGTGGAATGGGATATGATCCCCTCGAGGACAGGTTTACCATAGTGCATGTAGCAGAAACAAATAAAATGGATTATCCATTTTGAAATAGTCTGCTTTGAGATAGCCTTCCCCTCTGCTCCTGCAGCAAATGCCACCAGTAGTTGCTCAGACTTTCTTAGAGATTTTGTCCTGTTTAAGTAGAATCTTAGTTGTGTGTGTACATCCAATGAATGCAGAATTCGCTCCCCCTTGTTCTGCGGATTTGGGAAAAAATTTGGCAGATGAATGGTCTGGTTAAGAGCCACAATGGATACCACCTTAGGCATAAAAGAAGGATTGGTCCTGAGGGCCACCCTGTCCGGATAAAAGATAATGAAAGGCTCCACTGCCATGAGAGCCTGTAGTTCTGAAATCCTTCTAGCTGAAGTGACTGCTAAAAAAAGGCAGTCTTCCAAGAAAGAAATGTTATGTCTGCAGTAGCAGCTGGTTCAAAAGGAGGTAGGGTGAGTTTTTCCAGCACAAAATTGAGGTCCCATGCAGGAGTGGGTGCTCTTCTGGGAGGTCTCAAATTTTTGGCCCCTCTGAGGTACTGCTTTAGCAGAGGATTAGAAAAGAGTGGAGGCTCTGTGTTGTAATGAGCCAAGATGGCAGATGCATGGATTTATATAGAAGAAAAAGATAGGCCCTTGTGAAGCATCTCAGTTAAATATTGCAGAATCTGAGGGATATTGGGCATTGCTGTGTTTATTTCTTGTGCTTGGTTCCATGCGCAGAATCTCTTCCATTTATTAGCATAAGATTTTCTAGTACTAGGCCTTCTAGCCTCCAAAATGACATCCATCACAGGTTTACTGAGAGATCTGATTGGTGAAATTAGTTGATTAGCCATGCTGCAAGATTCAGAGTTTGGAGCCGAGTGTGCAGAATTTGATAGTATTCAAGCTTCCACCCAGGAATGTAATTATTTGAGAGGGTACCAGTTGTGATTTCTTTTCGTTTATAGTGTACCCCAGGCATGTTAGAAGCCTTTTTACAAACGCCAGATGTTGTAGAAGAATGTCCTTGTCTTCTGCCTAAATTAGACAATCGTCCAGATAAGGATAAATATGAATGTTTCTTTGTCTGCAAAATGCAATCACTGGTGCCAGGCACTTTGTGAAGACCCTGGGCGCAGTAGATAGGCCAAAGGGCAGTGCAGAGAACTGGTAATACAAATAGCCTGCTTTGAAGCGGAGGTATCTTCTGCAAGATTCCCTGATTGGGATATGCAGGTAAGCCTCTTTTAAGTCTAGAGTTACCAACCAGGCATTCTTGCCTAGCACAGGCAGTAGCTGTTGTAGAGTCAGCATCTTGAATTTTGGAATGTCCAGGAAGGTATTTAGAATGGATATGTCCAGAATTGGACGCCATGATTTGTCTTTTCTGGGTACCAGGAAAAGTCTTGAATAAAAACCTTGTCCTTTTTCCTTTTCTGTTACTGGTTGAATAGCCCCCATATCCATGAGGGACATGACTTGTTTCTGGGCCTCTGCCCACTGATTTGGAAGCAGATCTGGCCATCCATTTGGAATTGGCAACGTGTGGAAATGAAATCTGTATCCCTGGGATACTATATTTAAGACCCACTTGTCTTGGGTAATTAGATGTCAATTTTGAGCATGAAGTGCTAGTTTTCCCCCCAAAGGGGCTGCCAAAAGGTAACTGCTTGGAAATGGCAGAGGAAAGTTACTGAGACTGTTTACCATAGGGTGGTGCTTTGCTACTTCCTGATTTGGAGGTGGAGGCACCCCATTGTTTTGTCCTGTAAGATCCTTGTGACTGAAACCTGGAGCCTTTGGAGTGTTTGGGTTTGACCTGAGCGGCTCTGTTGGGTACTGGAAAGGACCAATTCTTAGTAGGCCAGTGCCTACTGAACCTGGGTGGCTGCACTTGCAAGAAATCTTTTACTGTTTGCATAGATTTAGCTTCGTCTTCCATCTTTTTCAAAACGTCTTCTGCCTTATTACCAAACAGACTGTCCTGTTGTAAAGGAGCATCCAACAATTTAGCTTTAACATGATCAGGCAGATTTTGCTCCTTGAGCCAAGCATGCCTTCTTATCACAGATCCAGTTACGGCGGCCCTGCAAGAGGCCTTCAATGAATCAAAACCACATTGCAAAGTATGCTTTCCAACTTGTTCAGCTGAATGCAATAAATCTTGTAACTCTTTATTTTCCACACAATCAGAAATCAACATAATTTTCTGTTTCAGTAAGCCCATGACATGCTGTTGATATTTAAGCATATGAAATTGACAGTTTAAAGCCCTGATTGCCAGGGTTGCAGATGTATAAACCTTCTTACCCCATCTATCCAGTGCCCTGGAGTCTCTATCAGAAGGGGTAGGATTTTTAGCAGTAGAAGCCTTAACACCCTTGGGACCCTGAGAAATAGTTTCAGGGTCAGCAGCAGGATTTTTGAAAAGAAACTTGTGGGAGTCAATAACCCTGTAATATCTGTCTAGCTTACTATGAGCCAGAGGCAGGGAATCAGGAGCCATGCCGGATTCTGAGAAAACATCATCAACAATGCCTAAAACAGGAGGTATAGCCAAAGGCCTATGCTGAGGAGGAAGAAGAAAAACCCTAAGCCTCTTTTTGGATTCTGAAAAATCCTGACTTTCCCAATGAAAATGCTCCCTTAAGGTATACAAAGTCTCTACAAAAGAAAAATCCTCAGGAGGAGAAGCAGAAGGGATGGATTCTTCTGCATCAGAGTCCTCATAAGGGGGAATAGAAAATTCCTGATCAGAAGAGGAATCAGAAGAAATGGAAACCTGATCTGAAGATTCATAATCAGTGCATTGCCTAGGCCTCTTAGCGGGTGGGGGTTGGGAACCCCTGATCAAGGTAATTAAATCCTCAGTCATTTTGATAATTTGTTTTTTAGGCATAGGGGCCTGAGCACGTGGCTCATGCATCATTTTTTTTTAGACACAGAAGTTGGTTTTGGCCTTGTTTTTGATGATGGCGTCGGTTTAATATACAAATCTTTAGGCCTGAAAACACCCTCAGAAGCTGGTGCCTGCTCAGCGGCTCTGAACCCATCCAAGGGAGAGACATCTGCGGGTTCAATACTTGAAGAATCTCGCAGCATACTGGACTCCGAATGGGTCTCGGTAGAGGCCTGCGACTCAAAAGTGGCAGGCATCAGGGGCTGCGAAAGCACCTCACTGAGTACCGGTGAACTGGCGACTGGCTTAGGAGAAGCTTTGCCGTTGGTTTTGGACCTTGACAGTCTATCTCTGTCTTTTTCTTTGCATTTTTTGTGAATTTCGGTAGTCGGATTGCTAACTGATGACATTTCAGGATAGTTCAATCTTGAACCTAAGTATTTAGAAGCAAAAATATGCCGAAGCTTAATAGTGCGTTGGTTAAATTTAGCACAAAACTGACAGCAAGGCACATTGTGGTCAGGGCCTAGGCAGGGAATACAGTGCAAATGAAAATTGTTATGAGGTATTTGCTTCCCACAAGTAATACAATTATTAACTTTTACTGACATCGGTAAGGAGCAAGAAAAAGTTTCCCCAACGGGGTACTTAGCTTTAGTTTGAAGACTTCGGTTCTGAAACTCAAAAACGAAAATTTCAGGAGTCGGCCGACTGGCACTTGTGAACTGCTTCTGCTTCTGGCACTGCCTGGCAAGAAAGACTGATTAAAATGATGCCGGATGCATGTTTTATACCCCTGACGATCTGACGTCATGGAAGAGGAGACAGCAACCGACGCAGGACCCAAGACTTTGTTATTCAAGCCGACTGAGGGCAACCTGCCAGCAGATTGCCCAAATGTAATGACTGCAACAGTGAAACACGAAGAACATCCTGGACAACTGGACTGGAAACAGAAAATACACCCCTGGGATCCCACGTGTCCCTGCTGGACAGGGGAAACAAGTACTGACTTTGAATGGAACATGGGTGAAATACTTGACTAGGCTTATCAAGGCCTCTGGGCCAATAGCCTAGTATCATCCTATGAATGTTTGAAATCTGAAACTTTAGGAAGTGAGTAAGTTATACAAGTATTTACTTCCCAGCAACCTTAACGTATTAATCCTTTTAACACAGCAGTGCACAATTTAGTTAATTTAAAGATACTAGTTCACGTTTTCCTAGGGCTAAAAGTTAATGATTACTGAAAGCATACAAGCTGCGGTGGTACAGTGGTAGCTTTGTTGCCTCACAGCAAGAGGTTCTCCTGTTTGATTCTCGGCTGGAGTGCCTTCTGTGTGGAGTCTGCATGTCCTCCCCACAGTCAAGTGGTCTCCGAAAGACATGCGTGAAAGGGTGCGCCTTCGCTGAAGGTTGGGCTTCGGGCTGGCAACTCAGCACCATAAAAATCTACTGCCAATCATTAGCGGACCGGAGTTCCGCTGTGGCGACCCCTAACCAGGAAAAGCTGAAAAGACAAACAATAAGCTGTTTTTCACATCTGGGAGGGGAAGAGAGATGAGAAAAAACAGCAAATTTGTGTATGTGGGATCACAGGATGCAGCATACACTTTATCATGGATAACCTTAATTTTAGATTAGTTTATTCCTGAATGGGCAACCATCAATTTGGTGAAAATGCTTCTAACTAGAGGGGTAAACATCAGTTGTTGAAAAATATACATAAATGTGTGTGCTTGTCCTAAGTTAAAAAGAGATGGGAGGTTCTGAAAATTTATTTACTTTATTTTTCTCCGTTTGTTCACTGAAGCAAAACAGTCTTAAAATGTGACAGATGTTCAAATGGAGAAGGGAAAAAGCAACTACATAATAAGAGATCATCTTGCCAAACATTAATGTGTACATGTAACCTAAAAGCTGGAAATACACATTCAAAAGAACTGTCATGTATAACAGGTGGAAGTAATCATGGAATGTAGATGCTTACAAATACAGAGAAACAGAAGTGTGTGACAAATTAATTTAAGAAGTGTACAGTGCAAACAGCTATGTTGCAGAAAACACATTTGTATAGAAATAAGTGTACAAAATTGACAAAGAAAGGTTGTCAGGGTGGGCATTCAGCAGAATATTAAGTACAAAGGAAGAGAGAAATAATATTGATTGATAGAGGGGCTCCAAAAGTGACAAAAGAAGAAAACAAATTTTCTGATAGTAAGGGATTATTAGTAGGATAGGTAGATTTGACTGGCATGTTTTTATATTCCTCCTAAAACCACTGTTATGGAGCTTAAGAGGTGAAATAATACCTTTTCAGGAAAGAACATTATTCAAGATTGGGGATCGGAACCCGATTTGCAATAGTGAAGATGTATCGGGGGACCTATAAGGGAAGTTTAAGATAAGAGGGTGAATTTCAGCAGAACTATATGACAATGTTTGATGAAAGATCCGAATTCAGTAGCAGGAATCCAGACAGAATTTGCATATTATTCCCCAAGGAACAATAGCTGGGCCAGACTGGACGGAAATTACATTTCTCAAAAAGATGCATAATTAACTGAAAGCTTTGAAACGCATCCAATAACTATTTCAGATCATTCACCAATAAAAACCTAATATAAAGATGCATGGTAATGAAGTAAAAATGAGACAATAGCATTTTTTATGTATCTGTTAAAGAGAGAGAGAGGTTTAAGCAATGAGTAGTGGAAATCATTTGAGGGTATTAGGGAAGACAGAACTTTCTTCAGAAGGAATGGCTATTTGAGTGAGATAAAATCAAAGATGTGGTTTAAAACCATTGTACAAATGAAAGAGAGATGAGGGTAATTTAGAGGGCTGATAAAGGTTAAAATACTGCAGAAAGTACAGTTGTGTACACTTACCATAAGTGTAGATGTTCGAGTGTATTCACTGTTGCAGTCATTACACTTGGGTTATCCTGCTAGCAGGCTACCCTCAGTCGGCCTATTCCAAAGTCTAGGTCCGGCGTCGGTTGCTGTCACCTCTTCCCTGACGTCAGTGTGCCAGGGGTATAAAAAATGCAGCCGACACCATTTTCTTCAGTTTTTCTCGCCCCAGATGTCTGGTGCCCCCAAAAGGGTAGGTTAAAAATATGCCAATAAAACATGCATGTACAAAAATATATACCTTCATCTACAAGCAAATACACCACATAGGTTGTACAGATTGGAGAAGTGCAGATAAGTTACAGCAAAGATATGGGGGATGGTGGGTGGGTAACCTGGACTGCAACAGTGAATACACTCGAACATCTACATTTATGGTAAGTGTACACAACTGTACTATGTTCTTCGTATTTCACTGTTGCAGTCATTACACTTGGGTTGAATCCCAAAGCTATGGTTGGAAGGTTGGAGCTAAATGGCATTAGGAGTGGCTATGAGGCCCTGCAGAACTGTAGTGGCAAAGCCTGCCCTGGATTTAGAGTAGAGTGGTAAATGATAGTGCTTTGTAAAGGTGTGCACTGAACTTCAGGTAGCAGCCTCTAAAATGTCTTTGGTTAGTACTCCCCTGAAAAAGGCTGCTGAAGTGGCTGCTGCTCTGGTTGAATGTGACCTAATGCCCTTAGGCACTGGCTTGCCATGTTGTGAATAGCAGAAACGAATGCAGTGGCCTATCCACTTTGAAATAGTCTGCTTTGAGATAGCCTTTCCTTGTGATCCTGCAGCATATGCCACTAGTAGTTGCTCTGTCTTTCTGAAAGCTTTGGTTCTGTCCAAGTAGAAGCGTAGCTGTCTGTGTATGTCCAAAGAATGCAAAATTCACTCCCCCTTATTCTGTGGGTTTGGATAAAAAGTAGGCAGATGAACAGTTTGGTTAAGGGCCACACTGGACACTACCTTAGGCATAAATGTCGGGTTTGTCCTCAGAGAAACCCTGTCTGGATAAAAAAATGATAAAAGGTTCCACAGCCATGAGTGCCTGTATCTCTGAAACACGTCTTGCAGACGTTATTGCTAGGAGCAGGGCTGTTTTCCAAGATAAAAAACTTTATATCAGCTGTAGCGGCTGGCTCAAAAGGAGGCAGGGTGAGTTTTTCCAAAACATAATTGAAGTCCCATGCTGGTATTGGTGATCTCCTTGGAGGCCTTAAGTTTTTGGCTCCTCTGAGGTACTGCCTTAACAAGGGATGAGAAAAGATAGGTGGCTCTGTATTGTAATGAGCCGAAATGGCAGAGGCATGAATTTTAATTGATGAAAAGGATAGGCCTTTGTCCAGCATCTCAGTTAAGTATTGCAAAATCTGAGGAATATGTGGTACAGCTGTGTCAATTCCTTGTGCCTGGTTCCAAGCACAGAATCTCTTCCATTTTCCAGCGTAAGATTTTCTGGTACTAGGCCTTCTGCTCTCCAAAATAACATCCATTACAGCTTTAGTGAGAGGTGCGTTTTGTATCACTACATTATCCGCAATGCTGCCAGATTTAAGGTCTTTAGTTGGCTGTGCAGGATCTGATTGTTTTGTTGGGATAGTAGAATGAGGTATTTGAGGCAAGGTCCAAGCCGGGCATTGAGACAAGTTCCTTAGGATTAGATACCAGTGCTGGCGGGGCCAGTCGGGGCAATCAGTATCATCTTTGGCTTCTTTTGTCTGACCTTTAGGAGTACCTTGGGGAGGAGAGGCAGTGGAGGAAAGGCATATACTGCTAAGCTTTTCCAGCTGAAAGATAGGGCGTCCACTTTCCATGCTTGTCTGTGATAAGTCCTTGTGCAGAATCTTTTTAGTTGGTAGTTGTGAGGAGAGGCAAATAGATCTATATCTGGGCATCCCATTTCCTTGTTATCATGCTGAAGACTTGTGGATCCAATTTCCACTTGTGGGGCTCCATGAAGTTTCTGCTTAGTTCGTCTGCCAGAGTATTTATCTTTCCTGGCAGGAATTGTGCCTGCAGATGTACTTGGTAAGTCAATGCTGTGTCCCACAAAGTCATGGCTAGTCTGCAAAGGGGTAAGAATGAGTGCATCCCGTCTTGTTTATATACCACATGACCGTGGTGTTGTCAGTCTTTATCAGTAATTGTCCCGGATGAAGTAGGTTCTTGAAGGCTGTCAGGGCATTCTGAACAGCTAGCATCTCTTTTTGATTGATATGTAGATGCATTTGGTTTGCGGACCAGGTGCCTTGAATACATCTTCCTGCCATGTGGGCCCCCCCAGGCATAATCTGATGTATCCGTTGTTAATGTCTGCCTGGCTGGGGGTAAAGTGAATGGCTGTCCCTTGTTCTGGAGACAAGCCTTCGCCCACCAATGAAACTCCTGTTGCAGGCAGGGAATGAGGGTAATTATTGTTTCCAGGCTGTGGCAATGTTGAGTCCAAACACTTTTTAGGTACCATTGAAGTTTCCTCATATGCAGTCTCACATATGGAATTAGTAGAATGCAGGATGTCTGAAGCTCAAAGCCTGCAGAATTTTTCTTGCAGATAACTGGGCCTTTGTTGCCAACAGGTTGAAATAGATAGTCAGTTGCCTTTGTTTGTCTGGCGTGAGATAAGCCATCTGGGCAGATGTATTTAAGCTTGCACCCAGGAATATTAATTGAGAGGGTACTAGTTTTGATTTCTTTTCGTTGGCTGTGTACTGTAGGCCTGTTAGAAATCTCTTTACAAATGTCAAATACTGTAGTAGAATGTCCTTGTTCTCTGCTTGAATGAGGCAGTCATCCAAGTAAGGATATATTTGTTTTCCTCTTTGTCTGCAGAATGCAATTACTGGTGCCAGGCACTTTGTGAAGACCCTGGGCACAGTAGATAAGCCAAAGGGCCGTGCAGAGAATTGGTAATGCATTGAGCCAGCTTTGAAACTGAGGTATCTTCTGCATGTTTGCCTGATTGGGACATGCAGGTATGCCTCTTTTAGGTCTAAAGTCACAAGCCAAACCTTCTTGCCCAGCATTGGCAGAAGTTGCTGTAGAGTCAACATTTTGAATTTTGGTATATCCAGAAATGTATTTAGAATAGATAGGTCCAGTATTGGTCTCCAGGTCTTGTCCTTTCTTGGTACCAAGAACAGTCTTGAATAAAATCCTTGTCCCTGCTCTTGCTCTGGTACTTGTTGAATGGCCCTCATGTCCATGAGGGATGAGACTTACTTTTGTGCCTCTGACCACTGATGTTTTGGCAGGTCTGGCCAACCGTTTGTCCTTGGCAAGGTATGGAAGTGAAACTTGTAGCCCTGTGACACTATGTCTAGGACCCATTTGTCCTGGGTTATTATGTGCCAGTTTTGGGAAAAAAGTGCTAGTTTTCTCCCTAAAGGTGCTGCCAGAAGATAAGTGCTTGGTGCTGGCAGGGGGAAGTCATTGGGACTGTTTCCTGTATGGCTGTGATTTGTCTTCTCCACTTTTGGAGGTAGAAGCACCCCATTGTTTAGACCTGTACGAACCTTGGGGCTGGGATCTGCCTCTTGGGCGTCTGTATCTGCCCCTTTGTGGTCTGTCTGACACTGGAAAGGACCAACTCTTTGTAGGCCAGTGTCTGCTAAATCTTGGAGGCTGAACCTGTAAGAAATCCTTAACCGTTTGCATAGATTTAGCTTTGTCCTCCATTTTCTTTAACACCTCTTCTGCTTTAACACCAAACAAAGTATCATACTGTAATGGGGCATCTAATAATTTTGCTATGACATGATCAGGCAGACTTTGTTCCTTTAACCAAGCATGCCTCCTGATGACAGAACCCCTAACAGCAGCTCTGCAGGAGGCCTCCAAAAAATCAAAACCACATTGCAAAGTATGCTTTCCAACTTGTTCATCTGCATGCAATAAATCCTGCATTTCTTTGTTTTCTGCACATTCAGAATTTGTCAACATTTTCTGTTTAAGCAGTGACATAATCTATTGCTGATATTTGAGCATATGAAACTGACAATTTAAAGCCCTAATAGCCAAGGTAGCGGAAGTGTAAATCTTTTTCCCCATCTGTCCAATGCCCTAGAATCCCTGTCAGAGGGGGTAGGGTTTTTTGCAGCGGAAGCCTTGACCCCTTTGGGACCCTGAGAGATAGTTTCTGGGTCAGCTGCAGGGTTTTTGAAAAGGAATTTATGAGAGTCAGGAACCCTGTAGTACCTGTCCGGCTTAACTGGAGCTGGAGGTAAGGAGTCAGGGGTTAGACTGGACAATGAAAATACATCAACAATGTCTAACACAGGTGGAACAGCTAGGGGCCTGTGTTGTGGTAGTAAAAGGAAGTCTCTGTGCCTTTTCTTAGATTCTGAAAAATCTTGGCTCTCCCAGTGGAAATGCTCCCTCATGGTATGCAAGGTTTCCCCAAAAGAGTAATCCTCAGGAGGAGAGGCTGAAAGGATAGATTCTTCAGCATCAGAATCCTCATTGGGAGGAAGAGAGTATTCCTGATCAGAAGAGGAATCAGATGAAATGGAAACCTGATCTGAAGATTCATATTCTGTCTCTTGCCTAGGCCTTTTATCAGGTGGGGGATGGGAACCCCTGATCGAAGTAATTAAGTCTTCGGCCATTTTGAGCACCTGTTTTTTGGGCATGGAGGCCTGTCCATGAGGCTGCTGTACTTGTTTCTTTGTCTTTAAGGGTGCTTTAGTCTTTGCCTTTGAAGCTGAAGTCGTTTTAATGTATAATTGAGTTGGTCTGAAAACACCCTCCGAAGCCGATGCCTGCTCAGCGGCGCCGGACCCATCTGAGGGAATAGTCTCCGAAGGTCCAATACCTTGAGCCTCCAGCGGCCTAGGCGACTCTATGTGGGAGTCGGTAGCGGGCTGCGGGTCTGAAGTAGCAGGCGTCAGGGGCTGCGAAGGCGCCTCACTGAGAACCGGCGACTGGCTTAGAAGAAGCCTCGTCGTCGGTTTTGGACCTCGGATGCCTGTCCTTCTCTTTTTCTTTGCATTTCTTGTGAATTCCAGTAGTCAGATGGCTGTCCGACGACATCGTATAATTAAATCTTCTGCCAAAATAGTGTAATGCAAAATCGTACTGACGCTTAATAGTGCGTTGGTTAACTCTAGCACAAAACTGACAACTAGCAACGTCGTGGTCAGGGCCTAGGCAAGGAATACAGTAAGAATGAAAGTCCTTATGAGGTATTTGCTTCCCACAAGAAATACAGTTATTAACTTTTTCTGACATCGGTCTGGAGCAAGAAAAAGTTTCCAACGGGTACTTAGCTTTTAATGAAGACTTCGGATCTGAAATTCGAACACAAAAATCTCAGGAGTCGGCCGACCGGCACTTGCGAACTGCTTATGCTTCGGGCACCGCACAGCAAGAAAGACTGAAGAAAATGGCATCGGCTGCATCTTTTATATCCCTGCCGCACTGACGTCAGGGAAGAGGCGACAGCAACCGATGCCGGACTAGACTTTGGAATTCAGGCCGACTGAGGGTAGCCTGCCAGCAGGATAACCCAAGTGTAATGACTGCAACCGTGAAACACGAAGAACATTATGGGGAATCTTACAGAACAAGAACAGGAGCAACTACAAAGTGCTAAAGGGAAAGGGGCTCTATTTAACATGAATTGGAAGCCTGCTCCAAAGGTGCGGCAACCTCTGGGAGACAAATCTATCCCTTCAGCAGGTTCTGCTGATGTCACATACCACGTTAAGGTCCTTAGAGTGAGTGACCCATGTGCCATTTGACTTGCAAATGTGCAGCATTTCCATTAAAGCAGGGTCAGATATTGCGCTATATGCAAGGCACAGTTCGCCTCTGAACAGTCTGTATGACAGATGGCAAAATGACAGTGATTTCAGTCTGTCCACATATGACAGATGCTGGAGGCCCTGAATTTTCTTTGTAAGGAACCTTTGTGGTCTTTCTGCCCCATCAATGAGACCAATTGTTTTGAGCTGACGCTGGATAACAGAACCAGCTTCTAAATTTTTGGAGCCACAGCAAAGGAAAAACTTTGAAAGGACTGGCACTATTTTACGTGATACTCATGACTTCTTACAGTCCCTATATGATTGGTCAGTAGGTACAGATTTGAAAGGCTCTTTTTCATTACCCTAGAAGTCAATACCTTGATGTTAAGTTGTCAATCTCGCCTTCATTCTTGCTGGATGGGTTCGGAGCCAATCCTCGGCTCAGACTCGGCCAATACTAAAAGCTCGAGAGCTAATTCCACCGGCTCGAGGCTCCCCTATATCCCACAATGCTAGGCGGTAACTACTCAGATCTCGTTTGCCGCTATAGCTGACGAGGTGCTTTTTTACCGGCTCAGGCAGGTTAGTCGATTTTTACCTTTGAGGTAGTACTAATTCCCCCTTTTTTCTTTAGTCAGATATATTGTTATTGTTAGTTTTAGTATTTAGTTCTATCGACCCTAATTTTCGATACCCATCCCCTCTTATTGTTGTTGTTCTAGGCCTTCGGCCCTTCCCTCACCCCAGTCCCTTTTTAAGTTAGTGTTGTAGGGGCTTGTGTGTATGTGTTTTTGCTACTTATCTTTAATTTGTTAGTGTAGAGTGTCTGTTGTGTGTGTTTGAGACAGCCTCTCTTACCTTAATGTCTAAGGATAAGGTCTCAGGCTTCAAGAAGTGTGACTCGTGCTGTCAGAAGATGTCTCTGACAGACGGTCACACTTCTTGTGTGTATTACCTGGGACCTGTGCACCTGCAGGACTCATGTGCTGTCTGCCATGGTTTCAGCCCTCGAGTCCTGCAGGAACGCAAGAACAAGCTCATCTTGCGGGGCTTGTTAAAGCCTGAAGGCCCCCCGACTCAGTCTGGGTCGGGGAAGCCTTCGAAAACTTCAAAGCAGTCGACTCCTGCTCATGAGGACCGGAGCCGATGTTCTTAGGCCTCAAACCGTTACCTCTGCTCCGGCTGGAGCCGAGGCTGATAAGTCTTCATCGGAGCCACTTTCCAAAAAGAGGTCTAGATCCCCCTCCATCGGATCTATTCTTAAGCCTCTTACCGTTACTTCGGCTCCGGCTGGAGCCGGCTGTAAGTCCCATCGGCTCCGATACCATTATCGGAGCCATTTTACAGAAAGAGGTCCAGGTCCCCCTCCATCGGATCTGTGCACTCGGCGCCAGGATCCCCTCTCCTTTCGGAGCGGAGTCACAAAACCCATTCCTCTCGGTCTTCCAGGTTGTCAGACCATGATTTGCAGAGGGTGGTGAGTAGACTTCTTAAGTCCGAGGCACTGGCCCAAATGCTCCATAGCCCAACTCATCAGTCATTGGCTATTCCCGTTCCAGATTACATTCCTCCTCCGACTCCTTCGAGTTCGGAGCCAAGGCTTGTTGGAGCCATGACTGTCGGTGCGTCGGATCCGATACCTTCCATTTCGGCTCCGTCGTCTGCTCCGATCTCCTCTTTGGAGGGATCTCGGCGCCGGGCTTCCCTCGTCGGCTCCGAGGGGGCGAGTGGCATCGGACCCTTGTCCGACCCCCCTCTCGGGCTTGGCTGGTGAGTTCGGCTCCGACATCGGCTTCGGAGCCGTCTCTGTCGGTGCCGGGAGGGGTCCTTGTCTCTTCGGAGCGAGGGCCTCGGGCCTTGCCTGACAGAGATGCCTTCGAGGTCATGCGGAGCGTGCTAGAACCAGGTTCTGCCCCACAGTCGGCTCCCTCAGCCCCTCCATCTACAGTGCCTGCGGTGATTTCTACTCACCCCCTTGTCTCACACCGCAGAGAACCAACTCCTCAAGATTCCCCATTGGGAATTTCCTCCTCTTCCGAGGTCTCTCCTGACCCTGCAGGAGATCCCCCTAGGAAGAGGCAGTGCAAGAGGAAGCACATTGACTCCCCTGAGTCTATCACCTCTGACACTGACTTAGAGGAATCCGAAGGGTCCCCTCGTTCCCCCTCTGAAGATGTCTCCTTTGCGGACATCCTTGAAATCCTCAAACAGAGGGGGAATTGGCCAGCCCTTAACCCTTCGGAGGATGAGTCAGTGTATCTTGAGGCGTTGGTTCTCGCCCTTCTACCTCCTGGGTGTCCCTCCCTTTGACCCCTTATGGAAGTGGTGGCAAGGAAGGCTTGGACGGCTCCTGACTCAGTGGAACCCACCCGAGGAGACCATCCAAATTTATCACTGCCCCCACAGACAAACAGTTTTTATCCAAAGGTGTCCCTGTTGATGCCATGGTGGTGGCTGCGGCCACAAAGAAGGAATTAGCTGATCCTTCGGTTCCTGTCCATCCTCCTAATAAAGAATCTAGGACCATGGACAGGTACGGCAAGTGGATGTTCTCGTCAGCGACCTTTTCAATGCGGTCGCTGAACTACTTATGCCACTTCACCCGTCTCCAAAGAGATTTACTCAAGGATATGGGTGAACTGATGAAGAATCCTACAGCTGAGGGGTTCAAAGACACAATGAACTCCCAGTTGGCAACCCTAAATTCAATTGTGAACTCCTCCATGCGGCTAGTCTCGTACGCAGCAGATGGAGCGAGTAGATCCGCAGGCACAGAAGTTGCCTTACGAAGGCACACCTGGATGCGGCTATGCAACTTTGCGGACCCTTTCAAGGCGTCCTTCACCAATTCCCCCTTTGATGGATCATCTTTGTTTGGTCCACAGGTGAAGGATACATTGACCAGGTGCGAGGTGAAAGGTAAGACTCTCTCTGCCGTAGGAGTCCGTTTTTCCACCCCTTCTAGACCCTATCCCAAAGGTCAAAGGGGAGGAAAGATGTGGTTCCGAAAACAATCCCAGGGAGTCTCATCTGACGACAAGGCCGATTCCCCTCTAGAGGCAGAGGGGGGAATAATAATAGACGCCCCAGAGGCAGAGGAGGTCCGCAAAACCAGGGTAGCAGAGAGGTGTTCTCTGACAAACCCTTTCAGCACCCCTGAGGGGCTGCCCGGCTGTCCGCCTACAGAGGCAGTCGGGGGAAGATTATCACTGTACCCAGAAGCCTGGCTTTCCCTAACTCAAGACAAATGGGTACAGTCGATCATATCTGAGGGTTACAAAATTCCCTTTATTCATATTCCAACCCAAGCAAAAGATCCCTTCCAGACGTTCCACCCGGTCTAAGGGAAAAAGCAGCATTAGAAGTGTCAAAGCTGCTATCAAAAAGAGTCATCCAATCAGTCCCAGCAGACCAGCAAGGATCCGGAATCTACTCCAAATTCTTTTTGGTACCGAAAAAAACAGGGGACTGGAGACCCATTCTGGATCTCAGCCACTTAAACAAGTTTGTCAAAAAAACAAAATTCCGGATGGTCACGCTACAGTCCATCCTACCCTTCTTGGGTCAGGACAATTGGATGTGCTCGATAGATCTTCAGGATGCGTACTACCACATCAAAATGAACTGACGCTCCAGGAGATATCTCCGCTTCAGGCTGGGAGCCAGTCACTACCATTTCAGGCCCTGCCCTTTGGTCTCACTACAGCCCCCCGGGTGTTCACCAAATGCATGGCAGTGGTCAAGGCTCACTTGAGGCGCCAGGGATTCCAGGTGTTTCCATATCTGGACGATTGGCTCCTTACTGCCACCATCAGACATCAGCTTCTCCTATCCAGGGATTTCACCATTCAAACCTGTCAAGCTCTAGGCATTTCAATAAATTTCAAAAAATCTGCCTTGTCGCCTTGTCAGTCTATTACTTTTACAGGCGCCAAATTAGATACACAGACCCTTTCAGCCACACTCACAGAGCAGAGGGTTTTAGACATCCGGAACCAAGTATCCCTTCTATTGCAATTTGTCAAAGTCAAAGCCAGACTGGTATTGAAGGTACTAGGACTCATGGCAGCAGCTATTCCCCTTCTCCCCTTAGCTCGCCTTTACATGACGATCCTCCAATGGATGCTCTTTACCCAATGGTCCTTTCAACGACTCCCAATGTCCCATACCATACTGATAACTCAAGTATGCAAGAATCAACTGTCTTGGTGGGTCACGTCACCTCAACTTCTCCAAGGAAGACCCTTCACTCTCCCCCCTCCAGTTGCCATGTTGACAACAGATGCCTCCCTGATCGGGTGGGGGGGGGGCATTATCAGGGCAGGACAGTCCAGGGCACGTGGCAACCCTTCGAGTGCCACTTGCACATAAATGTCTTAGAGATGAGAGCAGTGCTTTTAGCGTTGCAAGCCTTTCACGACTCTCTTCCCAAAGGGACTATTGCAATTCAAACGGACAACATGTCCGTGGTGTGGTACATCAACAAACAAGGCGGAACCAGATCATACCCTTTATGTTGAGAAGCACTCAGACTTTGGCAATGGGCGATCTCTTCTCAGCGTTTTCTGATAGCGACGCATATTCCCGGGAAATCCAACGTCATTGCAGACAAGTTGAGCAGAGCAATTCTCATGCCACACGAGTGGTCTCTAAAGAAATCAATTCTAGAAGAGGTATTTCTAAGATGGGGCCAACCTTGCTGCGTTCTTTTTGCTACTCCCCAAAACAGCAAGTGTCAAGACTTCTTCACGCTCTTCCGTTACCAGGCCATCCCACCAGAGACGCTCTAGTCCACGATTGGCCCCGGGGACTTCTGTATGCCTTTCCCCCCTTTCCACTGATACCTCAACTAATTCAGAAAGCCATCGCCTTGAGAGTGACTATGATCCTCATTGCCCTTACTGGTCTCGACAGATATGGTTCCCCTTTCTTCATCGCTACCTTTTGGAGCAGCCTTGGCATCTGGACCCAGTACCAGATCTGATTACCCATCAGTCGGGTCAGCTGCACCAATCTCTGTCTTCTCTAAACCTCACAGCGTGGTTTCTCCAATTCCTACCTTAGCCAGGCTTCCCTCAATATCTCGCTCGGTCCGAGATATCTTGATAGCCTCTCATAAATCCTCTACCCGGAAGATTTATACTAGTAAATGGAAACGTTTTTCCCTTTGGGCATCATCGAAAAACATTGATCCCTTTACTGCACCTATCCAGTCTATTTTAGACTTTCTAGCAGAACTTTTCATTTAGGATCTTCTGCATCAACCATTAGAGTTCAGTTGGCTGCCATATCAAATTTTCATGTTGGTGTCTCAGAATCCAGCATCATGGCTCACAAACTCTGTAAAGCCTTCTTAAGAGGTGTATTTCTTCTCAAACCTCCAATCAAAGACCCTCCGCCTTAATGGGATTTAAACTTGGTTCTGGCATCTTTAATTCTTCCCCCCTTCGAACCAGCGGCTTCATGTTCTCTGAAATTGCTTTCTTGGAAGACACTTTTTCTGGTAGCTATAACTTCAGCGAAAAGAGTATCAGAACTTCATGCTCTATGCAGTCGCCCTCCTTACTTAGTTTTTCACAAAGACAGGGTATCTCTCCGGAATAATCCATCCTTTTTACCAAAAATTTCTTCTCAAATTAACCTAAACCAAATTATTGATCTCCCCGTTTTTTTCCCTAACTATTCAAATAGGTCAGAGCAAAAGCTGCATTTTTTGGATGTTCATCACCAACTGAGATATTACTTAGACAGAACTAAACAACTCAGGAAATCTGATCAATTGTTTCTGTCATATGCAGAAGGAAGATTGGGCCTTCCAGTCACTAAAGTATCTCTGTCTAGATGGCTCACGTCTACAATTACTTTCATCTATGAGATCAGACATCAAAAATTACCCTCAAGACCTAGAGCTCATTCAACTAGGGCATTAGCTACATCCATAGCCTTTCAGGACAGGTTGCCAATAGACTCAATTTGTGCAGCAGCCACCTGGGCTTCTCCTCATACATTCATTTCACATTACAAATTGGACATGGTTTCCAGAAGCCGTGCCAATTTTGGTTCCACTGTTCTCAAGAGTCTGTTCCGATAGGCCACCCGGGATAAGGTGCTAGGGACGCGGTCCCATCCAGCAAGAATGAAGGCGAGATTGACAACTTAACATTAAGAAGTTATGTACCTACCATAACGTTCCATGTTAGTTGTCTTCTTCTCGCCTTCTTTCTTGCGTCCCTCCCTCCTTCCCCCAAGCCTGGACAGACCGACCGGAATTCTTTTGTGTTTCTTCTTCTGAAATTTGTTACTCCATTCTTGGAGAATAGTATTGCTTGGTATAGCTACCAAACGAGATCTGAGTAGTTACCGCCTAGCATTGTGGGATATAGGGGAGCCTCGAGCCGGTGGAATTAGCTCGAAGCTTTTAGTACTGGCAGTCGGAGCCGAGGATCGGCTCCGAACCCATCCAGCAAGAAAGAAGGCGAGAAGAAGACAACTAACATGGAACGTTATGGTAGGTACATAACTTCTTATTTACTGTTATATCTATAGATTTTGGAATATAGTCTGTTAAAGAGTTTTTATTGGAATTCACAGAAAATGAACAGCTACTGCGGTGGTGGTGCTGCGGTAGCGTTGTCGCCTCACAGTAAGACATTGCCCTGTTTGATTATCAGCTAAAGCGTCTTCTGTGAGGAGACGTGCGTGAATGGGCGTACCTTCGTTGAAGGTTGTGCGTCAGGGCTGGCAACTCGGTATGCAAAAATCTACTGCCAATCATTAGCGGACTGGAATTCCGCTGTGGCGACCCCTAACCGGGAAAAGCCGAAAGATACAACAACAACAGAATATGAACAGCAATACATTATTACACTGTGTGAGATTTTATCAATGGTGCTTTTAAATAATGTATTTTTGTTTCAAAATCAATTGTATAACAGGAGGTGCTGCCATGGGCAAAGCGGTAGCAAATACTTTTGCCAATATAGTAATGTATATATGTGAAAGAAGAGTGCATACTGTCTGCTACAAACCCATTTCGAGAAAACATTTTGTTTTATCGATGCTTCGTGGATGATTTACTTATTGTATGGAAAGGGGATATGCATGTTTTTAACATATTTCTGGATATATTTCAAGTGCATGTATATTTTTGAAGTTCAAGAAATGTACATCAAATGAAAGCACATATTTTATAAATATAACTATTATTAAAAACCAGGAAGGCTTTATTGATACAAGCCTGCATAAGAAAGCAGTTAAGAAAAATAGCTTATTACACTGAAGCAGCATGCATCTGTATTACACATTCATGAGTGTAATCAATAACCAGTTCCTTAGGTTGGCAAGACTCAAAACAATAGACTCCAACATGGTAGAACAAATGGAATCAACTGAATACTTTATAGTGAGAGGATACAATAAAAATGAGGTTATGACCACGTGTGAAAAAATCAGAACACAGAGAAACACTGTAGCTAAACTTATCTTCTCCTCACAACAAAGGATTAATACAAAAAATAATATAAACAACACTAGATGTATCTTGACTTATAATAAGAACACTGCAACTGTTAAAACAGTTATACAAAAATACTAACACATCCTTTTGGATATTCCAGAGTTATACATCATATTACTGATCAGCCTATGTTTTCGCATAAAAAGAATATTAGTTTGAAACACATACTGTGCTATAAAGAACAGCCTAATTTATGGTTCAAGAATAACCCAAGTAATAAAAGGGGTACTTTTAAATGTGGCTGTTGCAGATTTTGGACATATATAGACACCAGAAAGACTTTTCTTAACCCTGTAAGTGGGAAAGAAGTAAAATTGAAAACTTATGGCAACTGTAAATAGTAAGAATATAGTTTATTTAGCGACATGTGACCAGTGTAGTTCATTTTACATAGATAAAACCTATCAACAACTGAAAGATCGTATATGTAGCCATTTTTCAGAAATGAACAGAGAAATACCTACTAATGCACTTTTTAAGCATAAATTAGAAAGAGGCATAAACCACAACTTTAAGTTTGTAATTTTAGAAATACTGTTTGAATACATAAGAGGAGATTTGTTACTTACAACTGAGACTGCAGAAATAAAATCGATACTACGCTTAACAGCCCACCAGGCTCAAATGGTTTTGTGTCTTTAATAACTGTTGTAGTCGTGTGATTTTGATCAGGTATACATTTTAAGACACAACTTTGGTTTTAGCTTAAATGCCTGAAGAAGCCCTCTGGGCGAAGGTTTTAACTAGTGTGTTTAATTTTTGATATTAAATTAGATCTGTACACTACTACTGCCTTGGTTCCAGTAGTTTGCATGAACATTGCCCTTGCCAAAGGGGATGGAAATGCATTTTTTTTTTGCATTTAGTTTGAGACCATGACTTTGGCCATCAGTCATTAGTCTAAGACCCTCTTGCAGAATGCTGACATTGTTCAGGGACTCAGTGGCTGCTCCCAGTTTGTAGTTGTCAGCAAACTTTTTTTTTTGCCAACAAACATCTTTATTACATTTTCACATATGACATAGGCAATCTTACGTTTATATAAATGAAAAATAAACAACATGACATGATTTTACTTGCAAACAGTATCACAGACACCATTCAAACAACTGTAGCTGCAAACATTATACATCACTTATAATTCTATCCAGTCATTGTCAATTAAGCATTATATGGCTGATTCAAATCTTGCCTCTTAAACCTACGTCTCTAATGCAAACAGGTAACCTGTAAATGGTTCATCTCCTAGGCCCATGCTTACATTTATCAAGGGTATCAGTACTTGTCAGAGATTTGGGAAGCATGGCTAGGCACTTGTGGTCATTAGCCTAGTAAACACCTATGAACCTCATTCCTGCTCTGCATATGTTGTTCCCATAATTCCCATTTTTTCCTATGTAGTTTGCTCCTTTCCTTTTCTAAAGATCCCAATTCCAGTTGTTTCATCTCTGTTACTATACTCACTACTTCTAGTAAAGCTGGTCCAGACTTTGATTTCCATTTTCTAGTAATTGCTTTTTAGGAAGCCACGATAATTAGACTCAGCAGGCTTTACTATGTCTAGGCAATTCTGGTTATGTATCATAACTCAAAAAAAAAAAAAAAAAAATCATCTCCCCAGTCAATCCAATCTGCTCACCCAGTATCTCCATCAGAGAGGTCTGCAGGGAATCCCTGAAGTCTGCCAGCTCATTACATTCCCAAAAAATATGTTCCCAGCCACCTCTTTCTTGCCTGTCACACCTCCAACATTTGCTACCAACCTGAAGAAAAATTATTTGCAGTCTATCTGGGGTATAAAAATACCTGTGTAAACACTTCCAGGCAAAGATCCTAAATCTTCTAGACTTTGTTGCATATTTGGGAGATATACATATATCCTCCCAGTGTCTCTCTGTGGATTGCTTATCCAATCTTTCTTCCCAATCCTTTCTGATCTCCTCTGATTGATTCTTATAATTATCATGCAATATTTTATATGCTTTACTAATTATTCCTTTTTTAACAGTAGCTTCTGTTCTAGATTCTATTAAAACTCTACCAGTGCTGGTATTTCATTCAGGAGCCCCCTATTTCTTTCTCTTTGACTATACTCTGACATCAATCCTAACCTATAGTCCAAATAAATTCTTGGCCTCTTCCCATTCTATTACCTTTCCCTTTCTAGTTATTTGCTACCAATACCTTGGTTCCTTTGCCAGTTTTCTCCAAAAAATTCCAGCCCCTCTTGCCTATTACCTGTATCCCTTACCACATTCATCCCTATCAGTAAAATCTCTTTTCTCTGTTCTCATGGTGGTTTGGTTATTAGAATACTCCCTGTTATTTTATGAATACAATACTCTGTATGATTTTTGTTCTCCTTAAGAGTCTGCATCCAAAATCCCAATTTCTCCTTCAATCATCAGCAAACTTGGTCAGCCACAAACCTTTAGTTTTTGACTGAACTTTGGAGAAGTAGATTCCGAACAGTAAGGGGTCCCAGAACCGAACCCTGTGGGACACTGCTGGTTATGAGTCTGCTACAGGAAGTGGAGTCCCCTATTTTAACTAGATGAGTTCTATCAGTGAGCCAGTTCACAATCCACCTAACAATATATGGGTTGATACCCAACTGGGTGAGTTTATCAATGATGCTTGAGCAGGGGATTGTGTCTAAGGCCTTGGCCAAGTCCAGGTAGGCCATATGCACAGATTTACCTCCATCTAGGGTTTTGGTGACTGTATCGATGAAGTTCACCAAGTTTAACAGACATAATCACCCCCTGACAAAGACAAAGTGTGTAGGGTCAAGCGTTTGGCGATTTTTTATAGCTTTACTGATAATGTCCATGATGATTTCCTCCATGGCTTGCAGATATGGCTGGTCAAGCTAATGGGTCTATAGTTCCCAGGGTAAGTGGATGCACCCCCTTTGTGCAAAGGGTTCACAGTAGCTGACTTCCATTTTTCTGTGAAGAAGCCAGTGCTTAGGCTGTGACTGAAAAGAGTACCCAGTGGTGTCTCTAATTCCTGGTTTATCCTGTGTAGAACACAGCCTGGGATGTTATCTGGTCCCATACGGGCTATGTTTCTGGCCTTGTAAAGGGAGTTTAAGACATACTCCTTAGAGATGCTAGGTGGTGGACAGGTGGTAAGAATGCTTAAGGGTATGTGTGGCGGGGACAGGGGAGTGAAATTTTCACTGAACCTGTAAGCCAGCAGATTTGCTATAGCCACAGGTCCTGTATATGTAGCACCACTGACTACAAGTTCAATGCAAATCTGGGACTTTCCTTTGAGTTTATGGATGTAACTAAAGAACATCTTATGGTTGTCCTTAGTTTGGGAAGCTAATCTGGATTTGTAGTTAGCTTTGGAGGACTTCACAAGGAGTCTTATTTGCTTGTTTAAGTTGAGGAGGGAGTGTTTCTAGTTTTGAGACCTTTCCTTCCTACTCTTAGACAATAATTTCTTTCTTTTATTGTATAGCCTGCTAATGGCAGATGTCCACCAGGCTGGTTTGTTCTTCCTTGAAGATCTTACTTTGTTCCTGTCAGGTATGGCAGAGTCAATACAATTGTACAGATGTTTGTATAAAGCATTGGTGTATAACACAGCATAGCTGTCTGTTCCATCTGTGAGGAGAGGGGTTATAAAGCTATTTATGCTGTCACGTAAGAGGTTGTAATTGGCCATGGAAATTTTTTTTATTCTGGTTGCTGCTAAAGGGGGGGGGGGGGTCTGGTATTATACTTACTTCTAACGAGATTGTGGTCAGACCTCACCAGGGAGGGCAGTACACTGGGGCTAGTGAATGGTTCCAATTGCTGGTGAGAACCAGATCCAGGATATTTGAGCTCACTGTGGGGGTATCAACCAGCTGATCCAGGGCACTGGAGCTGGAAAAATCCAGGCAACTTTGGGCATATGAGTTAGATCACGTATAATTTATCCAGTCAATGGAAGGGTAATTAAAGTTGCCCAAAACCAGGGTGTTCGGTTACATATTGATTGACTGAAGTAGATCCAAGTAGGCTGAGTAAATGTCCTGATTCATGGAGGGGGTCCCTATAGCTGGCAATGACTTGAATAGGGGTCTTACCAACAGTCAAGTTCCCTGAAGTAATTCAAGTGAATCGTGCTGTATAACCAATATAGAGGTTTACTTACTTTTAATGAATAATGATACACAACCTCCTTTAGTTCTCATGCCTTCAGTTTTTGGTCTGAACGTGTGGAAGGAAATGTAATCTGGTATGGCTGGGGTGCTCTCCACAACCTTTAACCAGGTCTCTGTGACTGCACAAATGTCAGCATCTTCCAAGGCAAGGGCTGCTTCCAGTGAGTGCAGTTTCGGTTTAGACTTCTAGTGTTTAGCAGCATAAACCTGAGGTTGTTTTTAGATGGCATTTTTAGGTTGGGAATTTTGTTCTTGTGACATTGCCTAAAAAGGCACTATGGGGTGGCAATAGCCTTAGCCAGTAACCAAAATCCCAGGGTGACAGATGAAGACTATCTCTGACAAAGCATAAAGGTCTGCTGATCATGTCATCCCAGGCTGACAAATACTGGATCCCCTTAGAATGATACCAGAAACTTAGCTAACTGAAGTCTCACAAATTCACAGATATACCTGGTACGGTAATAAAAAAAATTAGCTTTATTTGCTGATATTATTTTGTACTTCATAAATCCAGAAACAGACATTTCAGTGCTGTAGAACATTCTGAGACAGTTTCATGTTTTTTTAAAGTATAAAATAACAAATGAAGATATAAATAAAGGCTACAGTGGTAAACTATACATCTACAAATTAATTGGTTCAACAACACATCTACTTATGGGGGCATAAGATGAAGTCCTTTGGTGTATGGGTTAAAAAGGATTCTGTTGTGGCAGCTAAGGAAATGTGGGAAGAGACTAAACTAAAGAAAATACAAAAAATGAGTAGCTTTTGATTACGGATATGAATAGTAAGATACAAGCAGTGAAAACATTTCTAGTCTTTTTAGTTTTATATACAGGTCAGGCATATTTTTTTTATCAACCAAAGGAGAAGTTGTGAACCATAATTAATAAAGAATTTATTTGGGAGAAGAAGAAAGCAAGAGTTAAGTGGGATAAGTTGATTCTCTCCATACAACAAGGTGGCTTGGTATTACCTGATTTGGCAGATACATTAGAGCTACGCAGTTATGGTTCATATGCATTACACACAGAAGTTTATAAATCAAAGTCAAAAATGATGTTGAAAGGGGGGGCAGAGAAGTAAGGAGTGAGCAAGAGTTTGGATACATTTTCTTAAGGAAAATAAGAACAGCCATACAAAATATTTTTAAAGTAGCAAAAAAGTATTCTAAGACTAAGCTAACATTGGGATGGAGAAAAGAGATTTTTATTAATAGGAATAACTGTAAGTAGGGGTACAGAATATAAGCAATAGGGGGCAGGAATTTAGTGCAGAAAATTAGTAAAGGAACCTACTGGGTAAAATAACTAGAGAGGGGAAGGTAATAGAGTAGGATGAGGCTAAGCTGAAGTTTGGATTGTACATTAGAGACTAACTGCACTACTATGGACTGATAACAGACTATAGGCAAAGAGAAAGTGAAAAGGATAAGGCAGTGCCAAGTGAAACCTGTTCTGGTAGAAATTTTAATTGAGTCTATAATAGAAGTTACACGTCATAATGACTACTGGGGGGTCTTTTTAAGCTTAGCCATGCTTCCCAAAAGGTGAGAATAAAATGCTGTACCCTAGAATCTGTAAGGTAAACACCTTAATTATGCCAATCCCAACCGCAACCTCAAAGGGATAATTAGTGAGGCATATAAAATATTGCAAGACAACTATAAGAATCAATCAATGGAGAGTAGAAAACACTGGAAAGAAACATGGGAAAGGCAACATACAAAAAAACAATGGATGGACATCTGCACAGCTACCAAGTACACAACAATGTCTGGAAGGTTTACGAGTTTTGCTTGGATGTGTTTGCTTATGTATTTTTACACCCCAAGCAGACTTTGGAGAATTTTCCACAGGTAGACAACAAATGCTGCAGGTATGATGGAACACACAGACAGGTGATTGGGAACATATTTTTTTTGGAGAGAATGCATTGAGTTGACAGATTTAAAAAATTCTCTACAGAGTACTTTGTCAGAAATGTTGGGGAAGCAAATTGTTGTAACTAAGGAAATTATACTTTTTAGCCGGGATACAGGATCTGAATTGCCCAGACATGGTAAGGCCTAAGTTTAATGCTAGAGGCTTCCAAAAAAGCCATTACTAGGAAATGGAAATCAAAACCTAAACCAACTATAACTGAATTTTGTAGCGCAGATATAAAAAATGCAGATGTGATCTTCAGAAAAGGGAAGGAGCAAACTACATATAAATAAATGCAATTTGTGGGAAAAATACATGCAAAATAATGTTCATGAAGAGGAGTGATGTTTAAGCGAAGGCAGAACTTGAGCAATGTATGTTATGTTGGACTGAATGATAATGGTTAAAAAGAAAACATGCATAATATATGAAAATGTAAAATGTTTTCTATGGGTTGTTTTTTATTACTGTATGTGTATCTGTGTCAACAACTTAAAAATTGAATAAAGGTGTTTTAAAAAATGAAACATTAACGAATACGGGGAGTCCATACCTGTCACATGAGATATTAAAAACTTTCTTCAGAGGGTGAACTATTGGCCAAAAGGTGAAAGCTCAGAAAGTTGAATCCTGTAGTACAGAAGTCCTTAAAGACATCTGAAGTCACAATCCAAGGAATAAAGCTCAAAGAAGGAATGAACCATAAGCCAATTGGAAAAGCTTGAAATGTCCACACTGGAAACATTCTTGAAAGATGCACTGGAAGGATTCATGCTCCAGCAGCCTGATGGCAAAACAGTCCACTTGGAATATTTTTTTAAGCCAATGAAAGCTCCTTCCTTCTTCTCTAAAGAAGTGATGATGAACAGATGCTCTGTCTTTGTGAACTCACACATGCTTTTTAGGTAAAACCTAAGATGTGGCGCCAAAGAGAAAAAAGCTACTGAAGTGAATGAAAAAATAAGTAGTACAGGACATTTATTTTTTCAAACTGCAGCACTTTGAGAAGTAAATTGCAATACTTTGGGTCATCTGGCTTGGAAAAAGCTAGGAATGGCAAAAATATCATAGTGTAAAGCTAAAGAGAGAATATGTATATCAGTAGTCACACAGTCACTACTACATAGGATCACAAAAATATCCTTTATGACTGTGCTATTTTATTTACAGGCTTAGGATGTTTGTCAGAGTACCATATAAAATACAATCTGATGCAATGAGAGTGGTTCACACGTCATGGAAAATACCAGTAGTTCTCACAAATTCATGATTTTATGCAAACATTTAAGAACCAATCACAGTCTAAAGAACAGGTGCCTGTTACAGTGACTGAAATGCTGTACAAAAAAAAGGACAGGAAGGTTTTATGAACACAAATGATCTACTGTTAGTGAGACATTAGGCACCACAAGATTATAAAAAGACTGATACAGCTACAAAATACTTAATACAACATAATTTTAGCAAGAAAAAAGGAAAAGCAGAAGTGAAACGTTTGTAATACAAAGGTCATTTTCTTATATCAGAAGAACTGACACCTCATACAAAAAATGCAAATGAGCGAATGCCAAAGTCAGAAAGCAAACAGGCATTACACAGGTTTCAATGAATAATGTGGCATCTTGGAAAGTATGACTGTCCTCTGAGAAACAGTCACAGCAAGATACAGTCCATAAGGGGGTACTTTGAACAGGAAAAAGATTTCTGAAATGTTCATTAAACTGAAAGATTAATTACAGATGTACCAGAACTGAAATACTGTGATGTAAGTAAGCTGGCTGATTTAAAAGTAGATGTCAGTCAGACTGATAGAGGAAAACAGGTCACTTGCATACAGGTCAAAACATTTAAAGAAGCACTATAGTTTATTTAGACAGAAAAGCTGCTGTTAGCAATAGTGTATACATATAAGAAATGTCACAAATGTATCTACAGTAAAGAAATGAAAGTGGAAACAGACCACTTACGCAAAGTGTATTCAGAAAATCTTTGTTCAAGTCACATGCAAGATTGCAGATAAAACTTCTTAATACACAGAAGTATGATTTGAATTAAAATATAGACCAGACACAGATCTACACAAAGCAGATAGTGTCACTATACCATATTTACCACAAAATAATGAAAAAAGTGCTTGAAAGAAAGCTGCAGTATAAACCTTTTATGCAGTATGACTCCATCTATGGGAATTAGCTGGAGAAGGATTTCTACCTTTAATAACTAACTTCTAAAATTCTGTGGATGTCCTCTATGAACAAAACTCCTGTCTTTCCCCAGGGCATTAGTCTGATGCTAGTCTAAAAGGAGGAGCATCACATGCCATTCTTCAGCTCTTGTTTTGGTCAAAGGTATCTGACAATGTGCCCTATATGGGAGTATCTAATTGCCCCTTGATCCTCAGTCTGTAACCCTCTAGGACCTACACCTAAGGTAGTGGTGCACTTTGCCACATGAACCCTGGTAAACCAGAAACACTGAGAAAGGGGCCCTAGAACTATATGCCCAGCACTAACCAGTGGTCCTTTAAGTCCTTTACACACACTGAGAGAAGGGCCCTAGACCTATATGTCTAGTACTGATTAGTGGTGATTTAAAATTCTGCATTTACATTTATGTGTGTATACTAATATACACACACACACACACATCTATCTATATCTATATCTATATCTATATCTATATATATATCTATATATATATATATATATATAAGTGCATTTATATGTGTATGCGATATATGTACACACACACACACACATATATATATATGTATGTGTGTGTTAACATACCCTGAGTACTGTGAAATGCAGCCATTGAATCAAAAGCCATGTTATCTCACACAACCAAAATGTCATCTCCAGGTGTTTCCCTACGTTTGTCCTAGTGACACTTCCAAGCATCTAATGTTGCCTGTTTATGCTTACATCAATAATTGCATAACCGTGCTACAAACAAGCTAGTGAAAGATGTCATCTTAAAGCTTATATGATGAGCAGCAGAAATGCATTAATATTTTTATCTTTTTCTCTAGGGCAGCTAAAGACATTTTTTTTAGAATGTGCTAAGTCCACTGAAAACAAGTGCCCTTTTTGGGGGGGCACAGCTTGTTAACGGCTCAGGGCCTTAATCTTTTGTGCTAACTGCCACTATTTATATTGTCATTACTTCCATATTTCTCTAAGTATCACAAGAACCAAACAACACAGACAGTACTACTTAGCCCTGTCCTGACCCTAGTGGTTACTCCTAGATTGTAGTGCCTAGAGAAGGTGTGAACAGGAGTCCAGGTTACTATTTCCATTAAAGCCTGCATGGTAATTTCTTTAAGGAAGGCTGTGGTGGCTACAATGATGGCTTGAGAGCAGTGGGCTTTGTTATGCTCTGGAACACTTCTACCATTAGCAATATGAAAAGTAATGAGCATGCCATTAAGAAAGGTTATTTATTTGTTCCCTTTTGCTATAAAAAAAAAAAAAAAAAAAAAAAAAAAAATATCTGATATTTTTTTTCTCCATTCTTTAATTCTGTATAAATAAAATCTCCGCTGTCTGCACATTCAAGAAAATGAAGGGTCCTCTATCCTCTATTCTTTGGATAAGGAAAGAAAACTGGCAAGTGAATGGCTTTAAGTGATAGCTCAGAAAGCACCTTAGGAATAAAAGAAGGGTTTGAACAGGTAGCTTACATCCTTCTAGGTTGAGAACTGCTGATTGAGGGCTCAGTGTCTGTTATTCTAAAAGTGTATTAATTCTGGTTTAAGCACTTGGGCTTTCAAGCCAGTTATTTTACATTAAGAGGGTTCGTGGTCTGCACTCTTGTGGGAGGAGAGGCTGGACTCTGCCCTTCTGAGCTGGGAATTTCTGGTTAAAGGCTTATAGTGCATGCATATCTGAACTGTTTCTTACTGAAGTTGACTTGTTTGCTGTGGCATAGACTGGATTCGGGCCTGCTGGATCTAGCTTTGTTTGTGTAACTTGAGCACTAATCCAGACAATCTCTAAAGTATTCAATGGTATTTATTACTGCTTGGTTGTAACTTGATTAAAGTGTAGCTATCATTCAAGTCTTTTGGATTAAGCACTTGGGCTTCAGACCAGTTGTTTTACATTAGGAAGGTTTGTGGCAAGCACTGTGGTGGCAGGACAGGTAGCTTTCATCCTTCTAAGTTGGGAACTGCTGATTGAGAGCCCAGTGTCCAAGTGTATTAGTTCTGGTTTAGGCACTTGGGCTTCAGGCCAGTTATTTTACATTAAGAAGGTTTGTGGTCTGCACTCTTGTGGGAGAAGAGGCTGGACTCTGCCCTTCTGAGCTGGGAATTTCTGGTTAAAGGTTTATAGTGCCTGAATATTTGAACTGTACCTTACTGAAATTGGTACACCTTGTTTGCTCTAGCATAGACTAGATCCAGGCCTGCTGAATCTAGCTTTGTTTATATGCTTGTTGTTTGTTTGCTTGTTATTTCCTGGAAGCTAATTCCACCTAATACGCAACTTCTCAACGCTTCTGTGGATCACTAGTGATATCTGCATTGCTTACTGTACTTATTTCCTTGTTTCACTTGAAAGAAAGTTACTGTTTGTCGTTTTTGCATTTAGTTACTTCTAACACATTGCACTCAAGTTACCTGGCACTTGCTCACTAAAGCAATTATATAAGTCAGCACTAAAAATTAAAAGCACTACACCCTCACTCCCCACTGGCCCTTGTTTTCAATTAAGGATTTCCCAATATTATTCTAGCATGTCCAAAGGTCAGTTGTCAATCTCCTCTCCGGTCCAGCTGGTGAATCTGGGAATCTTGAGGCAATGTTATAACTGCCTCATATACACAAACAACCCTCTCCTCCTCCCACATAACACAAATACTTGCGAGAGATGCAGCTATTTAGCCAAACTGGAGGCTGAGCTCTCTCAACTCAGGACTGGCAAGACCAGACAGGAGGAGAAGGCAACTACACACACCACAAAACCAGCCTCACATAATGCTACCACTCCACTGAATCAAACACATAAACACACAAAGACATACTCGGAGGCTCTGAGTAAAAATTTACCTAAACAGCAGAGGCCTCCAAAGCAGACACCCAAACAACTGCTACCTCAAGACACCCCACAAGCAACACATAAACCACAAAAGCAGTGTGCAAAGCAGTCACAGCCCTTAAGGCCAAATACAACACCAAACATACTTGTCATAGGTGACTCCATAGTCAGACACACTGACGTCCCACTCACCAGGCTGAACAAGGAGAGGGTCACAGTAAGCTGCCTATCGGGCGCTAGAATCCGCCACATAACACAAGCACTCGGGTCATATTGGGTGACTTCAACTACCCGAATATAGACTGGGAACATTACTCAAGCCCTAACTTTCTAGCCCAACAGTTCCTGGAGTTCATAAATTCAAATGCCATGGAACAGCTAGTCACTGTTCCCACGAGAGGAGAAAATATACTAGATCTCATTGTCACAAACATGGGGACAAAATGCTCCACACCGGAAGTATATCCCTCATTGGTGAGATCTGATCATAAACTAATCTCACTGGAAATCCACATCCCGCCCCCACTCCAAACAAAAGACCATAGTGAAGAACTTCTCTAAAGCAAACTTCACACTACTCAAGACTGGTGTGGTATCCTTCAAGGCCCCTGAGCCAGAGGAAATCACAACCCAATGCCTTCTATGAACACCTCCAGGACTGCATGGATCAGGCAATCCCAAATAAAACCAAGACTCTTTCCACAAAGGGCAAACGTCCAGTCTGGTGGACCCCAGCCATTAACAAACTTTACAATAAGAGGAGAAAGCTATTACATGATAGAACAAAATCCATAAAAGGGAAGTCACCCCTGATCATTATTAGTAAAAAAATACGAGCACTCATAAAATCAACTAAGGCCAATTTTGAGAGAAAAATTGCCATGGATTCAAAGGACAATCATAAGGCCTTTTCAGCTATATTAGGAACCTGGGTGGAAACTCCCAGATATGCTCAGAATTAGTCCAAAATGATACAAAAATCACTGAACCCACAGACATTGCCAACATACTGGCAGACAGGTTCAGTGCAAACTTCACCCCTCTCCCCTAAAGGAGAGATAACTATCCCAGCCGAGTGTAGCCTCCCGGACATCTCAAATGCGCAGGTGAAAGCTGCTCTCTCTAAAGCTAAAAACACAGCATCAATGGGACCGGATGGTGTCCCCGGCTGTGTGCTACACGAGCAAAATGAGGAATTAAACCCGCACATAAGGCAGCTGTTTAATCTCAGCCTTACCACAGGATACGTGCCCAAGGAGTGGCGACGGCAACTGTGGTCCCACTCCACAAAGGCGGCGCCTCACGGACCCTGGTAATTACCGCCCCATAAGCTTAACAAGTCTAGTCTGCAAAGCTATGGAGAGGATCATAATGGAGCTCATAAACAAAGATATAGGGGACTTGCAGACATTGGACCCGACCCAGTTTGGCTTTGTCAAGGGAAGATCATGCCTTTTGAACTTGGTCGACTTCTTGAAACAGTCACCAAGGCCATTGATGAGGAAAGGCAGTCCATACAGCCTACCTTGACCTTGCAAAGGCTTCGACACAATACCCCACTCGGTATTGTAGAAAAACTTACCAGCTTAAATGTAAACCCATATGTCACAAGATGGGTTGCAAACTGGCTTAAGGACAGAACCCACAGGGTTAGAGTTGCTGGCGCTGTGTCAGACTCCAAGCCGGTCACAAGTGGTGTCCCACAGGGCTCGGTCCTTGGCCCCTATTGTTTGGCATCTACTTCTCAGAAGTACAGGCCAACATGGGAGGACTTTGGCTGACAAAGTTTGCAGACGACTGCAAACTGGGCGCCATAGTGGAAAGTGCATCGGACACGGATATCCTTCAGAAGGGACTCACGGAAACAGATAGCTGGTGCCAGAGCCATGGCCTGAAGTTAAACGCCAAAAATGTATAGTCATACCCTTCGGGAAAAACAAGGTAACCCCAAGCTACCATATAGGTGGCAATCCACTAAGCACAGAAGAGGTTATCAGGGACCTGGGGACCCAGGTTGACAGTGGCCTTTCTTTTGACACTCACGTTGCTAAAGTGGTTAGAAAGACCTTCTACATTGCCCACCTGATCATGAAGGGATTCACATCCAGATCTAGTGAGGTCATTGTTCCCCTGTACTCTTCACTTATCAGACCAATGATCGAGTACAATGCCCCATTCGGGATGTATCTCACCCGACATCTGCAGCAATTGGAGAGACCCCAAAAGTTCCTCACCAAAAGGATAAAGGGACTCCAAAATCTGTCATATGCTGCCAGATTGAAGAAACTCCAGCTCTATTCAGTCGCATACCGTCTGCTCAGAGGTGACATGTGCCTGACATACAAGGCCATGTCCAACCCGGAATTAATGGACATGCTCCACCTCAAAAATCCAAATCCACCAAAACCACTAGAGCAAGCGACTTAAACCTTAGCACGGATATAAATAGGACATGCTGGAGGGATAGATTTATCACTCAGAGACTCCCTAAGCTGTGGAATAAAATCCAGGTCCATGTGAGGCAGAGCACCTCGCTGACTCTGTTCAAGAGAAATCTAGACCTGTGGATGGGAGATCGTAGGTTTACCCCGGGAATCATCTCTGTGTCACTGCTGGACAGTGGCACAACAAACTAATGGGCACAGTATTTTTTCATATAAGGGGTGGCGTAAGCCACAAAAATTTGGGCTAGGCTTATAAATGCCTTAGGGCAGATAGCCTAGTATAAACCTATGAACCTATGAACCTATGTACATAGTGGTTTGTACTGGTGGAACCCTAAGAATGGTGCTCTGAGATTCTTGTTGCATTTTAACAGCCACCAAAACAATATCTTTCAAGGTAAAAACTGGAGAAGCAGAAGCATATTGTCAAGGGCAATTTCTTAACACATTAAAGATCTCATAGTCAAGCTACACCTTTCTTAGATGTCTAAGAAGTCAGACCCCCTTAAGAATACATTTGACAGAAGGCCTAGAGTACAACTGGGACACACCATGGGTAGAACCTGACAGATGTAGAAGATAATCCAGTTTCATAAAGATATTCCAGGACCATACCCACTTTAGCCTTATTTATGTCTAGGTTCCTGGTTAAGCATGAGAGGCAGAAGTTTTTCCATTTAGCTGGGTAAGATTTTTTTGTGTTTAGTTTCCTATTTTCCTTCATAATCTTTAGAACATTCTCAGAATTCATGTGTCTACCTGGAATTAGTGTGAAATCCAAGTGGCCTCCTTACTGTAGTCAGGATGAGGTGTGTGAGAGAGACTGTTTTGAGCTAGAATATCCACATACTGAGGGAACAGCCTCAAACCTTCCCTTGCTAGGCTGCATGAAGGAGAGAGAGAGACAGTGCTGCCTTGGCCTAAAGAGGGATAACTAGAATGATTTCTGGCCTTTCCTCCGTGTATTTTTAAGAGTACCCTGGGAAGCAAGAGTATAGAAGAAGAAGCGTAAAGAAACAGATTTGTCAAATTCAGTGATAGGGCATTTGTTTTCCAAGTTTCTAGAGCTGTTCTGCAAAAGAACTGTCTCAGTTTCCCGTTCAGCAGGGAGATGAACAGGTCTGTGGTTATTAACTGTACTCTGGTACCACTACCAAAAATTTGGAAATCATGCCTCTTGTGTTAACAGTGCAATCGAATGCCTAAATCTTCCAACAACAGCTAGAAGGTTACCTAATGTGTAACTGGGATTGCCACTATTCCAATGACTCTGTCCTGATTTTCCCCAACAGAAAATATCATAACTATACTACACCAACAATACTATATTCTGCCACTAATGGCATTTCACCTCTCTTCACTATTATTAGAATCTATTTTTTTTCCATCACCTCTCACCTTCCTACTTTTTCCTCACTTCCCCTACCAGTCAGTAGGTGAAGGTAAATGTGGATACACTTTGCCCTGCAGAAAGCAACTACTTGAGAATAACCTTTCGTGAAGATCCTGGGTGCAGTAAACAACCAAAGGGCAGTGATGTGAACTGGAAATACACTGCCCCTGCTCTCAACGTGAGAACTGTCTCTGTTTTTTGTCTACAGGGGTGTGTTGTAGACATCTTTGAGGTTCAGGGTGACCATGAGGACCTCGGTTAGCAGTAAGAGTAAGACTAACAGGGTTGATGGAATTAACATGTTGAACTTTGGAACAAGGAGAAAAGTACAATTGTGTTATACTTAAGATAATTGTAGATGTTCGAGTAGATCAATGTTACAGCAATGATTCCTGGGTCTTCCTGCCATGCAGAACTCCCTGACCAACCCGATTCCCAAGGTGTTTATATCATCCCTAGCCAATGGATGTCTGACTGTCATAGTATAAGAGGGGTGTTCATTGGCACTATCTTCAGGTCTTTCTAGGTCATGATAGTTAGGCTGTCTGTGGACATCTCAACTATTCCAGCTGTCAAGGGTTTGAGAGAGACAAGAAACTAACCATGGATTAGAAATGGGGGTGGGGGTGGGATGATGCTGGACAAAGGATACCCGATAAAAAAAAAAAAAAAAAAACAGGCATGGGGGAGATGGCAGCATAAAGAGGTCTAGGAGAGTGAGAGTTTGTACAGCAACATAGACCTACTTGAACAATTCCACTTATAAGTGTAACACAACTGTACTATGTTTTTCATAGTCAGTGTTGCAGTAGTGATTCTTGGGAGGACTCCCAAAGTTACAGTTAATGCTTGGTAAAAGTGTGGACTGAGATCCATGTAGCAGTTATCAAAATGGCCTGAGTAGGGACACCATTTAGGAAGGCAGTGGTGGCTGCCCTGTGCATCATGAAGTGAGACCTGACATAAGCTGTTAATAGCTTTCCATGACAAACATAACAGAAGGTAATGCAATTAGTTATCCATTTTGAAGTAGGCTGTTTGGAGATGGGTCTGCCTTCTTCCCCCTTCTGCAAAGGACACCAGCAGTTGTTCTACTCTATGTGAGAACTTTGCTTTTTTAAAGTAATACCTGATCTGTCTGCATACATCCAGGAAATGTAGGATTTGTTCAGCTTTATTTTGCAGGTTAGGAAAAGAACTGACAAATGAATAGCTTGATTCAAGGAGAGTTCTGATATTACCTTGGGCATAAAAGACGGGTAAGTTCTGAAAAAGTAACTCTATCCTTCTGATAAAAAAATGAAAGTTTTTTTTGCACATCAGGGCTTGTAGTTCTGAGAGCCCTCCCCCAGCTGAGGTAATTGCTATCAGTAGGGCAATCTTCTAAGTGAGCATATTTAAAGAAGCAGTCAATACTGGGTCAAAAGTTGGCAGGGTAAGTTATTCTAATACACAGTTCAAATTTAAGACGGGACAGGATTATTCCTGGGAGGTCTTTAGTGTATGATCCCTTTCAGGAATTGTTTCAGGTGGGGGAGCACGGAAGACAGGCAGAGATGGAGGAAGCATGAATCTTAAGACTGGAATAATCTTTAAAGGTATTTTAACACTAGATTAATGCCTGCATGAGGAACTGTGACACATTTGAGCTGGCACCAAGTAGAAAACCTCTTCCATTTTGATAAGTATGATTTTTTGGTAGTTGGTTTAACTGTCTCTCTCGGGCTAGACAGCACTTTAATAGAGTAGTTTGCATTTTTGGAGTTAAAATCCAATCTTCCATACTGTTAGAGTGTGATCAGGTGTGGATGGATGAATGACAGACTGCTTTAGCTGGGTGAACAGATCTATCAACGGTGGAAGAGTATAGTATCTCCCTTTGCTGAGGGGCAACAGAAGGGAGAGAACCAGTGCTACTATGGCCAGAAGGGGGCTATGAGTGTGACGCCCGTGCACTGGCCCAGCAATCAAGGAGCCTCAATCCTCATCACTAACACCAGTGAGGGGCGTCCATATAGAGAAAGGATAATAAATACACACACAGTAAGGTACAATTTCCCTTAAGAGCACACAGAGATTGCAGGCAGTCTGGATCTAGTTTCTCCCTTTCTCTCCAGGTCCCCAGTCAGACTCCCCACTGGCACAGCTATAGGGTCCAGATCTCAGCTTAGTGGGCAAGCTAAAAAGTACAGTTGTGTACCTACCATATGTTGCAGTCATTACTCTTGGGTTATCCTGCTGGCAGGCTGCCCTCAGTTGGCCAGAATTCCAAAGTCTAGGTCCGGCATCGGCTGCTGTCGCCTCTTCCCTGACGTCAGTGCGCCAGGGGTATACAAGATGCAGCCGATGCCATTTTCTTCAGTTTTTCTTGCCCCAGATGTTAGGCGCCCCCAAATGGTACGCTGAAAAATATGCCAATAAAAAATGCATGCACAAAAATAACATTTCCTTCATCTACAAGCAAATACACCAAATAGGTTGTATAGGATAGAGAAGTTTAGATAAGTCCCAGCAAAGACAAGTGGGATGATGGGTGGGTAACCTGGACTGCAACAGTGAATACACTCGAACATCTACATTTATGGTAGGTACACAACTGTGCTATGTTCATCGTGTTTCACTGTTGCAGTCATTACTCTTGGTTAGAATCCCAAAGCTGAGGTTGGGTGGCTGGGCTAAATAGGATTAGGAGAGGCTATGAGGCCCTGCAGAACTGCAGTGGCAAAGCCTGCTCTGGACATAGAGTAAAGAGGTAAGTGGTAGTGCTTTGTGAAGGTGTGCACTGAACTCCAAATTGCAGCCTCTAAGATATCTTTGGTTGGTACTCCTCTGAGGAAGGCTGCTGAAGTGGCTGCTGCTCTGGTGGAATGAGGCCTAATGCCCTTAGGCACTGATTTGCCATGTTGAAAATAGCAGAAACGGATGCAATGGCCTATCCATTTCAAAATAGTCTGTTTTGAGATAGCCTTTCCTTGTGATCCTGCAGCATAAGACACTAAAAGTTGCTCAGTCTTTCTGAAAGCTTTGGTTCTATCCAAGTAGAAGCTTAACTGCCTGTGTATGTCCAAAGAATGGAGAATTTTCTCACCTTTGTTCTGTGGATTTGGAAAAAAGGTAGGCAAGTGAATGGTTTGGTTGAGGGCCACACTGGACACCACCTTAGGCATAAATGTAGGGTTTGTCCTCAGAGAAACCCTGTCTGGATGAAAAATGATGAAAAGTTCCCACAGCCATGAGTGCTTGTAACTCCGAGACTCGCCTTGCAGAGGTTATAGCTAGGAGCAGAGCCGTTTTCCAGGATAAGAATTTTATATCTACTGTTGATGCTGGCTCGAAAGGAGGCAGTGTGAGTTTTTCCAAAACATAATTGAGGTCCCAGGCCGGAATTGGTGCTCTCCTTGGAGGCCTAATGTTTTTGGCCCCTCTGAGGTACTGCCTTATTAAAGGATGAGAAAAAATAGGTGGTTCCATACTGTAATGGGCTGAAATGGCAGAGGCGTGAATCTTAATTGAGGAGAAAGAAAGGCCTTTGTTCAGAATCTCAGGTATTGTAAAATCTGAGGTATATTTGGTACACACGTGTCAATGCCTTGTTCCCTGGTTCCAAGCACAGAATCTCTTCCATTTTGCTGCATAAGATTTTCTGGTACTGGGCCTCCTGGCCTCCAAGATGACATCCATAACAGCTTTTGAAAGAGGAGTGTTCAGAATGGCTACATTATCTGCCATGCTGCCAGATTTAAGGTCCTGAGTTGGCTGTGCAGGATCTGATTGTTTTGTTGGGTCAGCAAGTGAGAAGTTTGAGGCGAAATCCATGCTGGACCTTGAGACAAGCTCTTTAGGATTGGGTACCAGTGCTGGTGCGGCCAGTCTGGTGCAATCAGAATCATTTTTGGCTTCTCTTGTCTGACCTTTAGGAGTACTCTGGGAAGGAGAGGCAGTGGGGGAAAAGCATATACTGTTAGAGTTTTCCAGCTGAATGATAGGGCGTCCACTTTCCATGCTTGCTTGTGATAAATCCTTGTGCAAAATCTCTGCAATTGGCAGTTGTGAGGAGAGGCAAATAGATCTATGTCTGGGCATCCCCATTTCCTTATTATCATGCTGAAGACTTGTGGATCCATTTTCCATTCGTGGGGATCCATGAGGTTTCTGCTTAGTTCGTCTGCCAGAGTATTTGTTTTTCATGGCAGGAATTGTACTTGCAGGTGAACTTGAAAAGCCAATGCTGTGTCCCATAAGGTCAATGCTTGTCTACAGAGGGGGTAGGAATGTGTACCTCCCTGCTTGTTTATGACATGACCGTAGTGTTGTCTGTCTTTATCAGTAACTGTCCTGGATGAAGCAGGTCCTTGAAAGCTGTCAGGGCATTTTGAACAGCTAGCATCTCTTTTTGATTGATGTGAACATGCATCTGGTTTGCAGGCCATATGCCCTGAATACATTTTCCTGCCATATGGGCCCCCCCAAGCATAATCTGATGCATCCATTGTCAGTGTATGTCTGGCTGTGGGTAAACTGAATGGCAGACCCTTGTTGTGGTGACAGGCTTCTGCCCACCATCAAAACTCCTGTTGTAGGCAGGGAATGACTGCAATTACTGTCTCCAGGCTGTGGCAATGCTGAGTCCAAACACTTTTTAGATACCATTGTAGTTTCCTCATATACAGTCTGGCATATGGAATTAATAGAATGCAGGATGCCATGAAACCCAAGGCCTGTGGGAATTTCCTTGCAGATAAGTGGGTTTCTGTTGCCAATTTCTTGAGTAATCAGTTGCTTTTGCTTGTCTGGCGTGAGATAAGCCATCTGGGCAGTTGCATTTAAGTTTGCACCCAGGAATATTATCGCTTGAGAGGGCACTAGTTTTGATTTCTTTTCGTTTAATGTGTACCCTAGGCCAATTAGTAATCTTTTACAAACGCCAGATGCTTTAGAAGAGTGTCTTTGTTCTCTGCTTGAATTAGGCAGTCGTCTAAGTAGGGATGTATTGAGCCAGCTATGAATCTGAGGTATCTTCTGCAAGATTGTCTGATTGGGACATGCAGGTATGCCTCTTTTAGGTCCAAAGTTACGAGCCAAGTCTTTTTGCCCAGCATGGGCAGTAGCTGCTGTAGAGTCAACATCTTGAATTTTGGAACTTCCAGAAATGTATTTAGTATAGACAGGTCCAGTATTGGTCTCCAGGTTTTGTCCTTTCTGGGTACTAGGAATAGTCTGGAGTAAAATCCTTGCCCCTGCTCTTGTTGTGGTTCTTGCTGAATGACCCTCATGTCCATGAGGGCTGTAATTTGTTTTTGTGCCTCTGCCCACTGATTGTGTGGCAGGTCTGGCATACCTTTTGACCTTGGTAGAGTGTGAATATGGAACCTGTAGCCTTGGGACACTATGTTCAGGACCCATTTGTCTTGGGTAACCATTTGCCAATTTGATGAGAAAAGTGCTAGTTTTCCCCCTAAGGGGGCTGTCAAAAGAAAAGTGCTTGGATCTGGTAGAGGAAGGTCATTGGGACTGTTTCCTGTAAGGTTGTGATTTGTCTTCTCCGCTTCTGGAGGTAGGAGCACCCCATTGTTTAGGCCTGTATGAGCCTTGGGGCTGAGATCTGCCTCTGGGATGCCTGTATCTGGCTCTTTGAGGTCTGTCTGACACTGGAAAGGACCAATTTTTAGAAGGCCAGTTCCTGCTAAATCTGGGTGGCTGTACCTGTAAGAAATCCTTGACTGTCTGCATGGATTTAGCTTTTTTTTTTCAACACCTCTTCTGCTTTAGTACCAAACAAAGTATCATGCTGTAATGGTGCATCTAATCATTTTGCTTTAACATGATCAGGCAGATTCTGTTCCTTTAACCAAGCATGCCTTCTAATAACAGAACCTGTAACAGCGGCCCTTGCAAGAGGCCTCCAGTGAATCATAACCACATTGCAAAGTATGCTTTCCCACTTGTTCCTGCATGCAATAAATCCTGCAATTCCTTGTTCTCTGAACATTCAGTATTTGTCGACAATTTCTGTTTAAGCAGTGACATTAAATATTGCTGATATTTAAGCATATGAAAATGACAATTTAAAGCCCTCACAGCCAGGGTAGCAGAAGTGTAGGCTTTGTTCCCCCATCTGTCTAGAGCCCTAGAATACCTATCAGAGGGGACAGGGTTTTTTGCAGTGGAAGCTTTAACCCCTTTGGGACCCTGAGATATAGTTTCTGGGTCAGCAGCGGGGTTTTGGTATAGGAATTTATGAGAATCCAGGACCCTGTTGTATCTGTCTGGCTTAGCAGGTGCAGGGAGTAAAGAGTCAGGGGACAGTCCGGACTCTGAAAAAACATCATCTACAATGTCTAGAACAGGTGGAATAGCAAGGAGTCTGTGCTGAGGAAGTAGCAGAAAGTCCCTGAGCCTTTTCTTAGATTCAGAGTAATCTTGGCTCTCCCAGTGGAAATGCTCCCTCATAGTATGCAGGGTTTCCCCAAAAGAATAATCCTCAGGAGGAGAGGCTGAAGGAATGGATTCTTCAGCCTCAGAATCCTCATAGGGAAGCATGGAGTAATCCTGTACAGAAGAGGAATCAGAGGAAATAGAAACCTGATCAGAAGAATCATACTTCGTCTCTTGCCTAGGCCTCTTATCAGGAGGGGGATGGGAACACCTGATCAAAGTAATTAGGTCTTCGGCCATTTTGAGCATCTGTTTATTAGGCATGGAAGTCTGAGTAGGAGAATGCTGTACTTGTTTCTTTGTCTTTAGAGCTGCTTTAGTCTTGGTCTTTGAAGCTGAAGATGGCTTAATATATAGTTGTGTAGGTCTGAAGACACCCTCAGAAGCCGATGCCTGCTCAGCGGCTCTGGACCCATCTGAGGGAATGATTTCTGAGTGTCCAATACCTTGAGTATCCAGAGGCCCAGTCAGCTCCACGTGGGAGTCGGTAGCGGCCTGTGGCTCTGAGGTAGCGGGCGCCAGGGGCTGCGAAAGCACCTCACTGAGAACCGGCGACTGGCCTAGAAGAGGCCTCGTTGTCGGTTTTGGACCTCGGATGCTTATCCTTTTCATTGTCCTTGCGGTTTTTTGTAAACTCCGGTTGTCGGCTGGTCCGACGACATAATATAATTAAATCTTCGGCCAAAGTAATGAAATGCAAAATAGAACCGACGCTTGATAGTGCGTTGGTTAAATCTAGCACAAAACCGACAGCTAGCTACGTTTTGATCAGGGCCTAGGCAAGGAATACAGTAAGAGTGAAAATCCTTATGAGGTATTTGCTTCCCACAAGAAATACAATTGTTAACTTTTTCTGACATCGGTCTGGAGCAAGAAAAAAGTTTCCCCAAGGGGGTACTTAGCTTTAATGAAGACTTTGGTTCTGAAATTCGGATTTGAAAATCTCAGGAGTCGGCCGAACGGCACTTGTGAACTGCTTTTGCTTCTGGCACCGCACGGCAAGAAAGACTGGAGAAAATGGCGTCAGCTGCATCTTTTATACCCCTGGCGCACTGACGTCAGGGAAGAGGCTACAGCAGCCGATGCCGGACCTAGACTTTGGAATTCTGGCCGACTGAGGCTAGCCTGCCAGCAGGATAACCCAAGAGTAATGACTACAACAGTGAAACACGATGAACATCCTCCAGCACCCTCTCTGTCCAACCAGTGTTTCGTGTCCCAAGTAGCTGACACACACACACACACACACACACACACACACACACACACACTGAGATAAGAGTTTTATACGACCACACAGACACTCCTCGGGAAGGCTGGCACAGGTTCTCCAGCTGTGCCCCTTTTACCCAGACTATACACTATTACCAGCTGCCACCACCCAGTAATATCCGCTACTCAAAGGCCCTTCTGAAAGGGTGTCCAATTATTACTGTGCAATATTATTATCCAAATGGTAAGTGTGACTGAATAGTCAAGACTTATTAGAGTGACTTGGTACAGTATCACTATATACATGCAATGTACTCTAGAGCTTAAATTAACTCTTCATAAAACAGGCACAATTGAAAGGTTTAAAAATATTTAATAATAAATAATAAAAACACAACACAATACTTCTTACTACACAGTGCTAGTCAAGAGTTCAGATATCACACAGAAATACTTAAAATAATACAGTAGCCAAAGTTCTGATATCACAGAAAAACAAACTAGTCTAATCTTCCTATTTCCTAGCTATATCCAAGCTATATCCAAGAGAAAACATAGTTCTAAAACAAACTTACATATAGAAACAGGCAGTGCTGATGATGTTGGATGATCTCAAGACAAATGCTCAGAGCTCTCTGATTCTCTTTCTTTAAATTGATAACACAGAGCTGCTTCACATGGCATCATTCTTCACACTTCTCTAGTGTTCCCAGGCTAACAGAAACTACATTTACATTCTTTACACCTGGTCGGAAACCAGAGCAATAAAGGAAATTTATACATGCAAATTCTAGCCATTAACTCTGGTCTTAAAACAATAGGCAGGATGCCTCCTTCTAGACATATCGGCTCCGAATTTTGACATCAAAGATGGTCATAAAATGCTTGACTTAGCCTTCTTACAGCAGAGTGCACTGGTGTTACATTTCTGCAGTTCAATATCCAATGTAGTCTTTTCACATTTAAAAGAACAAACCTGTGGCTTACATTAATATTAACAAATGACAGACTTATCTACAAAATTCTATCTGGCTAGGCTGGCAGCCTTTACCTATCACAATGAGTATCATGCTTGACTTGTCTGAGCTCGCTTGTATCAGCACCCTAAGAAATCAAGGGCAATGGAGGAAAGACTGAGAAAGAGGTTTGTTCTTTGAAGGAAAAAGCATCTGCCCAACATGTCCTTGTCTGATGGGTTCTTCAGAAACTTAGTAGCTGTATGTTCTGATTAGAGGCAAAGGTATAATGGAGTGTTCCAATTGGTTGGTGAGGTCCAGGAAGATCTCTCTCTCTCATCATTCATTCTTTGGGAGCCAGTAGATCCCTGCTGCGAAAATAGTACAGTTGTGTACACTTACCATAAATGTAGATGTTCGAGTGTATTCACTGTTGCAGTCATCACCTGTGGGTTATCCCTGCTATGGTAGCCCTTGGTCAGCCCGAATATCAGAGTCAATGTTTTTGTGCGCAGACTGCTGTCGCCTGTAGTCTGACGTCAGGTCGTCAGTGCTATAAAGCAAGGCAGCCAATGTCATTACATCAGTTTTTCTTGCCCTAACCTGTCAGAAGCATAAGGGAAAAGAGAGAAGAGGTCCTAGTGGCTAAAAGCCACCTAGGGAAGCTTATGTCCCCCTAGGGGAAGATGTTAAATGGGGGATGGAGGGAGGGAAACCAAGACCACAACAGCGAATACACTCGAATATCTACATTTATGGTAAGTGTACATAACTATACTATGTTCTTAGTGTTTCACTGTTGCAGTCATCATCTGTTTGAGGATTCCCAAAGGTGAGGAAAGTGGTGGAAGGATATGTTGAGTCCTAGGTATGGGACAGGAGGCCCTGAAGAATTGCAGAGGTAAACCCTGCACTAAACTTAGAAAAGAGGGATAGGTGGTAATGTTTTGTAAAGGCTGCTTCCAAGATGTCCCTGGTGTGTACTCCTCTGAGGAAGGCAGTGGAAGTGGAGGTTGCCCTAGTGGAGTGGGTATGGATAGACTTAGGGATGGGTTTCCCACGTAGTCTGTAACAAAAATGGATACAGTGTGAAATCCATTTGGACATGGTTTGTTTGGAGATGGGCTTCCCCTCTGCCCCTGGGGCAAAGCTTACAAGAAGCTGGCCTGTTTTTCCGAATGGTATAGTGCGGTCCAGATAGTATCTGAGTTGTCTGTGTACGTCTAGTGAGTGCAGGATTCTTTCCTCCTTGTTTTGAGGGTTGGGAAAGAATGTGGGAAGTTGTATGGCCTAGTTAAGGGTCACGTCAGGTACCACTTTGGGCATAAAAGAGGGGTTAGTCCTCAGGGAGACCCTGCCTGCATGGAAAATGATGAAGGGCTCAACAGCCATGACAGCTTGAAGTTCCGAGACCCTTCTAGCTGAGGTGATAGCTGGTAAGAAGGCAGTCTTCCATGAGAGGTATTTCAATTCAGTAGAAGCAGCCAGTTCGAAAGGAGGTAAGGTTAGTTTTTCCAACACATAACTGAGGTCCCAGGGTGGCATGGGAGGCCTTCTGGGAGGTCTGATATTAGAAGCCCCTCTGAGGAATTGCTTACTCAAAGGATAAGAGAAGAGAGGTGGGTCTGAATCATAATGGGGTGAAATGGCCGAGGCATGAATTTTAATAGAGGAGAAAGAGAGGCCACTATCGAGCAACTCTGCTAGGTAGTCCAGGATGAGGGGGATGGAAGGTTGGGAGGTACTGCCCCCTTTTGATTGTTTCCAGGAGCCGAATCTTTTCCATTTTCCTGCATATGATTTTCTTGTGCTGGGCCTTCTGGCCTCTGTGATGATGTCTATGACCTGTTTGCTTAACAGGGACTCCTTGTTAGTTTTTAGTGTATAAGCCATGCTGAAAGATTGACAGTCTGTAGGTCTGGGTACAGTATCTTCGCCCCCTCCTGGGTTAAGAGGTCTGACCTCAGGGGAAGTAGCTTTGGGGGCTGTAAGGTCAGGCTGTGCAACAGAGGGTACCAACGCTGTCTGGGCCAGTCTGGAACAATGAGGATGGCCCTTGGTCTCTCCTCTCTTATTTTGATCAGAACCGTGGGAATAAGGGGCAGAGGAGGATACATGTACACAAAGAGGGTGCTCCAAGGGAAGGTCAAGGCATCCACCTTCCACGCCAGGAGGTGGTAATCCCTGGTGCAGAACCTTTGCAGCTGGTGGTTGAGATGCGAGGCAAAGAGATCTACTTCTGGGGTCCCCCACTCCTGCGTGATTTGCAGGAAGATTTCTCTGGGGAGCTGCCATGTGTGGGGATCCAATAAGTTTCTGCTTAGGTGGTCTGTCAGGGTGTTGTTGACCCCTGGTAGGTATTGGGCAATTAGGTGTAGCCCCATGGATATGTCTGTAAGCCAGAGACTCGTGGCTAACCTGCACAGGGGGTAAGACTGGGTGCCGCTCTTCTTGTTGATGTATCACATCACTGTGGTGTTGTCTGTTTTTATAAAGAGGACCCCTGGCCTGAGATGGGGTTGGAAGGAAGTCAGGGCCTTGTGCACTGCCATCATTTCTTTCTGACTGATGTACAAGTGAAGTTGCTGGGCATTCCAAAGGCCTTGGGTACCCCTGCCTGCTAAGTGAGCGCCCCAAGCAATGTCTGAGGCATCAGTGGTGATGGTCTGGCCAGAAGGGCGGTGGATGAAGGGAAGACCCTTGCTGTGCACAGTCCTCTGCCCACCAGAGAAATTCGGCCCTTATACATGGGATCAGAGAGAGTGTGGTCTCTAGTGACAGACTGTTGACACCAAAGGTTCTTTAAAGTACCACTGAAGTTTTCTCATGTGAGGGGGATAAGAAGGATGCAAGATGCCATGTATCCCAGGGCTTGCAGAAACTTCCTCGCAGTGAGGTGGCTTTTGAAAGCCAGCTCAGTGAAGTAGAGAGGTAGGAAGCTCTGCTTTTCTGGGGATAGGAAGGCCATATGGGATGTTGCACAGCTCCCAGGAAAATAATTTGTCTGGTAGGGTTTTGTTTTGATTTTTCTCTCATTGATGGTGAACCCTAGGGAAGTGAGGAGAGATTTGACAAACAGAAGGTCCTGGAGCAACTTTTCTTTGCACTCTGCCTGAATGAGACAGTCATCCAAGTAAGGCTAAATATGTATATTTGTCTGTCTGCAGAATGCTATAGCCAGGGCCATGCATTTGGTGAATACTCTGGGAGCAGTAGATAAGCCAAAGGGCAGTGCAGAGAAATGAAAGTGTAGATAGCCTGCTCTGAAGTGCAGAAATGTTCTGCACGATTCCCTGATTGGGATGTGGAGGTAGGCATATTTTAGATCTAGTGTCACAAGCCAGGCATTTTTTGTTAGCATAGGCAGGAGTTGCTGCAAAGTTAGCATTTTGAATTTGGGAACCACCAAGGAGGTGTTCAGTTTGGATAGATCCAGGATGGGGCGCCAAGTGCCCTCTTTTCTGGGAAGAAGGAATAGTCTGGAGGAAAAACCTTTTCCTGTTTGATCTGGAAGGACACGTTCTACTGCCCCCTGGGATATTAGAGTTTGGAACTGTTTCAATGCCTCGGCCCGCTGGTTTGGGGGGAGGTCTGGGTACCCTCTTGGAATTGGGAGTTCTCTGAAAGAGAATCTGTATCCCTGAGAAATTATTTTTAAAACCCATTGGTCCTCGGTTATAAAAAAACAATTGTCTTGGAAGAGGGTGAGCCTTCCTCATAGTTTTTGATGAGTGAAGGGAGGGCAGAGGGGGGAGGGAAAGGCATTGTGAGTGCTTGCTATAAAAGCTTGGCTTAGAACCCATTGCCTTAGAGACGAAGTGGTCCATTGTTTGCTTCTTTGCTGTCTCTGGGATAGGGGCTTGTCCCTGTGGGGCTTAGCTTGACCTTGTCTGCTGGGCGGAGGGAAGGCCCAGTGCTTAGAGGGAAAGTTCCCGCTGAATCTAGGCAGTTGGACTTGAAAGAAATATTTTACTGTTTGCATATGTTTTGCTTTGTCTTCCATATTTTTAAGTACTTATTCTGTTTTTTCCCCAAACAGGCACTCCTTGGCTAGGGGTTCATCAATAAGTTTAAACTTGACATGATCAGGGAGAGGTTGTTCCTTCAGCCATGCATGTCTCCTAATAACAGATCCTGTCACTGCTGCCGTAATAGAGGCTTCTAGGGCATCATATCCACATTGTAATGAGTGCTTGGCCACTTGACAAGCAGACTGTAGCAATTCTGCCAGCTCTTTTGAGTTGTCACAGTCAGGAGAAAAAGCACTCTTCTGTTTTAATTGTTCCAAAGTGTTATTGTTGATATTTTAACATATGGAACTGATAATTGAGTGCTCTGATAGCTAAGGTTGTAGAGGTGTATACTTTCTTACCCCATCTGTCCAGAGCTCTGGAGTCTTTGTCAGAAGGAAGAGGATTCTTGGCAGAACTAGTCTTAGCTCCTTTGGGTCCCTGTGTAATGACCTCAGGGTCTGCAGCAGGATTTCTATAGAGGTATTTGTGAGAATCTGGTACTCTGTAGTACCTGAAAGGTTTACTTGGAGCAGGAGGTAGGGCATCAGGGGCTAAGCTAGATTCATGGAAAACATCATCTACTACTTCCAGAATAGGTGGGATGGCCAGGGTTCTGTGCTGGGGGCAGGTCCAGAAACTCTCCAAGTCTTTTCCTAGACTGTGGGAAGTCTTGAGATTCCCATTGGAAATGTTCCCTGAGGGAAAGAAGGGTTTCCCCCAAAGGAGAGGTCCTCTGGAGGGAAGGCAGAAGGGATGGACTCCTCTGCATCTGAATATTCATAAACAGTTAAGGGATGTTGTTCCTCTTCAAAAGCAGAATAATCAGATTCCTCAGAATCTTGTCTGTCAATTTCTGGAGAGGGATAACTTTTTCTTTTAGGAGTGGGGGCCTGAGTGTCTTGGATAAGGGAGATGAGATTCTCCGCCATTTTAAGCATTTGAGCTTGGGGTGGAGGAGCAGTAGCAAGATGGCGGCTAGAGGCAAATTTCATAGGAGTGGCCTAGTTTCTAGGCCTGAGAGAATCTGTCAGTCTCTGAGAAGAGGTAGTCAGATGCGAAGATGTCGTTTTTTTGTTTAGAATCGGTAGTGCAAAAGGCCTCCTCAGAAGCTGGTGCCTGCGTCATGGCTCTGGACCCAACCGAGGCAGAGGCAACCAAAGCTTGGAAGAAGTAGTAGATTTCTGTGGCATACCGGACTCCGAAAGGGTCTCAGCAGAGGCTTCCGTAAACAGCGAGGCGGGCATCAGGGGCTGCGAAAGAGCCTTACTGAATTCTGGAGAACTGATTACTTGCTTAGCGGTAGCGTTGTCTGAAGGCTTAGCCTTGTGTGGCCTGTCTCTATCTTTATTTCTACGTTTTTTTTGGAATATCCAGATTGTTGGCTGACAGATGCCATATTGGAATTTGAAGACAGAACACGGAAATAATAGTCTACAAAAAGAGCTCTATGGCGAATGGTTTTCGCATTAAAGAGGGCACAGAACCGACAATGAGGGAGGTCATGGTCTGGGCCTAAACAAGTGATGCAGTAAGAATTAAAGTCTCGGTGTGGGATCTGCTTTCCACAGGCAAGACAACTGTTAACTTTTTCGGACATTGGTTAGAGCAAGAAAAAAGGGTACTTAGCTTTAGACATTTTCTGCTGAAATTCAACTTCTGGTAGTGACCGACCGGCACTCGTGCAAACAGCTTCTGCTACGGGCTCCACGGCAAGAAATATTGATGTAATGACGTCAGCTGCCTTGCTTTATAGCACTGACGACCTAACGTCAGACTACAGGCGATGGCAGCCAGCGCACAGAAACACTGACTCTGGTATTTGGAATGACCGAAGGCTACCACAGCAGGGATAACCCACAGGTGATGACTGCAACAGTGAAACACGAAGAACATACGCTATGGTGTTGTTCAGGCCCGGGACGTAGGATGCTATAAGTGTCAGCTGCAGTTCTTGCACTAAGAGCCAAATATTCTAGACTGTACAAGGGGAAGGGGTTCCCCCTTGTTTATGTACCACATAACTGTGAACATGTCTGTCCAAATCTACAGTGTTCGTGGGTTCAGGTTACTTTGAAAAGCTTTTATAGCTAGAAGCACTGTCAACATTTCCTTCTCATTTATCTACAATTTCCTTTGCTCTGGGGTCAAGATAACCTGCATCTTCAGAGGTCCTAAATGTGCTCCCGTGAGATGATGGTTTTGTCTGTCTCTAGTAGTGAGAAGTTCACCCCGGGTTATGCAGGATGTTGGCTTTCCCCCTAAAGAGTTTCTTTTTTAGGAGCAGAGAAAAGGAACCAGGGATTGAGAATGTTGCTCCCAACTGTGTTTTAGGAACCACTGGAGTTTTTTCTTGTGCAGCTTTGCAAGGGGAACCATTAAGATGCCATGTTTCTTAAGGCCCTTAGACATTCCCTTGCAGAGGCTGCCTGGCTTATTAGTAGACTGCGCAGACAGTCTGTCAGGAAAGAAACATTGTCTTGGGATAGGAAGGTCTTTTGTTGCACTGAATCTGTCAGTACACCCAGAAGAGAATTCTTGTCTGAGGCTGAAGTCAGGACTTGTAGGATGAGGGTAAGGCCTACCTTCTGGAAGCAGTCTATGGTGACTTGTGGGGCTGCCTGAAGTTCCAGGATGGATTTACACTGGATGAGGCAGTTGTCTAGATAAGGGTATATATGAACCCTTAAGGTTCTGCACTGGACTATAACTGGAGCTAGGCATTTGCTGAAAACTCTGGAAGCAGTGGATAAGCCCAATGGTAAAGCACAGAACTGGTAGGATAATACTACTCCCAAAAGCCAAAAGTATCTCCTGTGCTCCTTTGCTATAGGAATGTGAAGGCAGATATCCTTCAGGTCTAGGGTAAACATATAGCTCCTTGAATGATCATGGGTAATGGTTTTTGTAGGGTTAACGTTCTGAATTTGGGAATGTGCAGAAACTTGTTTAACTTTGAGAAGTCTAAGAGTCTCTAGGTCCCTTTCTTTCTTGGGTCTAGAAAGATCCTTGTAAAACCCCGTGCCCTTCTCTCCTCCAGGCACTGGTTAAATAGACCCCCCCATTGCCCCAGTTATAGTAAAATGGGGGGAATACTCACTTGGTCTTTTGGGGGCTTTGGCATTCCTAGAAAGGGAAGTCTTTTCCTAAACTGAATGGAATAGTCCTTTTCTATGATATTTAGGCAACACTATTCCCCAGTGATGAGTTTCCACTACTGCAGGCAGGAAGAAAGTTTCCCGGGGCGATAGGGGGAGGAGGTAGGTGTTGGGCATAGTCAAAGCTGCTCTTGGGGGGGGGGGGAATCGGGTCCTTGGACCCTGTAGATCAGTGTGTGTGTTGTACCTTTAAGAGCCACTCCAATATATGGGCATGTGAATATAAGTACTCAGCACATCAACCATGAGTGCCATTTTGAGTGAGCAACCGGACTGAAAGCATATATGTGTGTAGCAGTCAGTTTGTTTAGGTTTTATGTTGCAATCATCCATGCTGTGTTTGTGTATAATAAAAGAACACTCAACCTCGTCTTATCTGCATACACAAGACGAGCGACATGGTGTCAGAATGGGATCAGAAGTCAAAACCATAAGGCTCATAGTCAGTGCTGGAGGAATATACATGAGTGAATCATCCGGAGCTCAAATGAGTAGCAAACAGATCAGAAAGCTAATTCCTGGTCCTAAAACTCGTTTAAATGATTCTTTACACAACAAATATAAAACAAAGCATTCAAAGCGAATTTCTAATTAAATGAAATGTTCAAAACTGCAACATATTGATAAAAGTACTCTCAATGCTTATGAAAATGCTTAAAATAGCTTCTGAATTGCATAAAATGTATAAAAAAAGGAAAACGACTTTTTTTGCTATAGGCTTCTTTTTTGTATCAGCTAAAGCTATTCAAAGTATCTGAAGTGTGCCAAGTGTTGGCAAGTGTATGCAGTATTACAGTACAGTTATTTCAAACAGACTGTTGTGCAGTTGAATGTTTTTCAAGTACCTGGTGTATGTTTGAACATAATTACAAGGGGCAGCTTTATACTACTGTTTTGCTGGCATAGCTGAAGGATTTCGCAGTACTGGTCCATTTGTGTTTGATAATAATGTTGCAGAAAACTGGAGAGGTTTTGAGCAACATTAGGATATTTTCATACAGGCTGCTTTTTCTGACAAAGACGCATGTATAAAGGCATTTATTCTGCTTAATCTAGCTGGTTCAGAAGCCACTGAAAGGGAGCGTTCATTTGTGTATGCTATACAACTGCTGTGTTTGCAGAGGAGGGGGAAGACCGTCATAATGTGGTACAGGCAGAAACGCTGGAAGACCCTGAGTGCTTAAAACATAAATTTTGGGAAATGTGCAACCCCCAAACAAATGTTACAATGGAAACCTACATATTTTACACAAGATATCAAAAGTAAATTAGATTAAATTAAAGGGTTTAAAGCCACAATTTATAGGAAATACACTTTTTCCAATTCCTATTTATAATTTACCAATGTACATCTACTTAAGCAAAAAAAGAATACTGTAAAAGGACAATTTATTCGTGGATCTAGAATAACATCAGATGATGGAGATTTTCTGGAGAAACATGATAAGATGAGAGGAATGTTTTGGAAAGGAAGACTAGGATATAGTTTAGGGAGGTATATTGGCAACGGGTTCCTATCAGATGACCGAAGACGCATTTTGTCTAATGTGTCTTGGTCGAACTTGAAATGTCGAAAAGGCAAAACGATGAAGCGGCATAGAAGCAAATTCTTTCCTTGGGAAAGAAGATGCTTGGCCGCTTCCGTCACTTTGCCATTTTTGGCACTGTAGTGCAATCGCGGAGTTGGTATATTTAAGCGGGGGGGGGTGTGGGGGGCACAGCCCCCACATCGGTGGGTGTGGACCCCACTTTATGCAATGTTTTAATGCCTTTTGTTTTGGGGGGGGCAGCGATTTTTTTCCCCTGGGAAAGAAATTGCTGTTCTGGTTGTTCGATGTTTTATGAATTCGAACTTTAGAGTTCGATATAACAACGTTCGATCATTTGTTGTTATAATACAGACCCTTGGCAACTAGTGTTAGAGGCCAATAAAACAACTGGGCTAAATGAATTTATCTCCCTGGCCCCTGTTTTAAAACTTAGGGCAGCTAGACTTTAATATATGTGTGTGCATACACCTGCTGTGTTTGCAGGGGGGGGGGGGGGATGACAGTCATATATATATAAAAAAACTCTTTTTAATAATTTTTTTTAAATAAAAATGTCTGACATGATTTAGAAAGGGTTAGTGTTAAGACCTATGTATTATCATTTTATTTCTTTTCATTTCTAATACCTCGTTTTGAGTGCAACTGGTTTAATATGTCACAAGAGGGTAGTGTTGTTTCTTTGTATTTTTATAGACAGAATATATAGACAGTTTAGGTTTTATTTTATTTAGTTACTTGTGTAATAGATTTATTCAAATGCATTTACTATATTTTGCACAAGTGTTTTTATAAGTGTTGGAATTTTTTTTTAATGTTTTTTAAAATATGTTTACGTTTGCAAAATTAGATAGAAATAATTTTAGAACACTGTGTTTTTATGAAGTAAGATATCTAATTAAGTAATTGGTTTCAGTGGAATGCTAGGATAGTTAAAGAGGGATGCTTTGATTAGTTTTATATTATCTAAAGTCGTGTGGTATGGATGAAGATGAGGTGATGCAAATTAAGTGTTAATAAAGTGTATTTTTGTGACTACTAAGTATATTCATGGTTCGCTCTATTTTGGACGGCTTGGACTTCTACATGGAATACTCCCTACTACTTCCTAGTACCTTGGTGTGGTTTTCACTCTATTAAAAACAATTTGGCTTTCTATGAGCAGGTGGCAGGGAGTCAGGGTACAGAGAGATGTCATCAAAGACATCATCTAGAACTACATGAACCACAGACTTAGCTAGTGGTCTGGGAGATGGCAGGTTTAGAAGTTCTCTGTAATGAGTTTGGGCTCGGGAAAATTCTTTGCTCTCCATATTAAATGCCGCCTCTATCTTCTGCAAAGAGGGAGATGCAAAGAGATGGTATCACTTGAATCAGAATCAAGGAAGGTTTACTGTTTAGCATAAGACAACTCTTCCTCATCTTTAGATTCTGAGGAATCTCAGTCCTCTTGAAGAGAAACATCCCTCCTTCATTTACCAGGAGAAGCTTCAGAGGCAGATACATGTGGCTGGCAGTGCTCCTTGGACTTCATAAAAGCCATGAATTATTGGACTATCTTAAGCAAGTTCGATGCCTCAGCTTGGTGTGAATCAGCTGAAGACTGGGGCAAGCTAATTGGTGACTTGGATTTAGGCATTCGAGGTTTTGAAAGCAAGGCCTCAGTATGAAGTTGGACAATCGCTATCTCTGGTTCCTTGATGTTTGTTCATGCACAACTGCTGAAGAAGTAAATGCATCTCCCTCTGTAACCAACACTTGAATGTTGGAAGCTGAAGCCTCTAGAGTGGCTTTGGATCCAACCAACGATGGTGTTGAAGTATTCATAACTGTATGACCTCTTACCATGGCAGCCCCCCATGGGGTCATGTCAGAGAGCTCAGGCCTAATGGTTGAACGAGGGGTCTGCAAAGAGCATCTGAGTCATCGACTGACCTGATAACAGATGTGGAACTTCCCACTTTTGTCATCATTTTCTTATCTTTGTGTTTCTTGGGCAAGGAATTGGCTAATGTGTGTGAAGAAGCGAATGAGGCTTGGTTCAAGGACTGCATGTGGGCTGCAAGAAGTTTGGCCCTACACTTAAAGGTTTCTGGCATAATCCTGCCAACTAAAAACATGTTGTGGCCTCAAACAAAACAAACAAAATAAACAGAACTCTTTGAGGGATTTGCTTGAATCACTTCAAACAGTTATTGACCTTTTTAAACATTAATTAGAATGAAATTTCCCCAAAGTGGTACTTGTCTGAAAGAAGGTTGTAGGAAACTATGAAAAAAAAAATAATGAGCCAACCAACAGACTGTGAGCATTTGGTAAAACTAAGCAGTGCACTGAACTGCATGGCTACGAAGAAATGAAAACGGAGTTGAAGGATGTCCCTCTTATACTCTGACAGACATTGGTCCTTGGACATCTGTTGGTTATGGATGATGTAAAGAGACTGAGAACTGGGCTGGTTGCGAGCTTCTACAACACTGACTATGAAGAACTTCTTGTTTAAATGTGATAGACATACAGTGAGTCTCCATGTGTCTTGCATCTTGGGACACAAAAGAGTATGGAGCAAAAACTTTGTCCTTCCTCCCCAGATAAGACCTTGTCTACGGTCCCTGGGTAATGTAGTTATTTTCAGACTAGAAGAATAAGGTCTAACTGGTCCTCTGGAATTGGGGAATGCCTCTGCAGTTTGGGACTTTTAAGAACTGCAAATCATAAACTTACTGAAGAATGTTTAGGAGCCACTTGCCCTGAGTGATGATTTCACATTTTTTTTTCTTTTTAAAGAAGGTTAAGCCCCCCCCCCCCCGAAATCTACCTGATGAAAGATGGACAGTAGTTGGGAGGGAGGCTGGGGTTATCTTAAGATGGAGGGGAATGGGGAGGCCCAGATGAATCTCAGCTTTTCCTTGGGTCGTGTTTGCTATTATCTTTTGAATTTTCTCATTTTCCCTTTTAGTAGACTTATTTTTGGCTGTGTAGTTTATACTGAAATTAGGTGCTTGGGTCTAAAAACTCTGTTTGATTAACTGCATAGGTTTTGCCTTTCCTCTAGTTTCTTGAAAACTCCTTCAGCAGGAGGTTTGAAGAGGAGATCCTTGACAAAAAGTGCATTAAGGACTTCTGTCTTTAAACAGTTCAGAAGGGACTGAGTCCTCAACCAGGCATGTCTCTGAATAACAAACCAATGGCTGATGCCCTGTATGATGTATCCACAGCATCATAACCACACTTCTACAAGTGCTTGTGATAGGTCACAAAGTTCATGCATCTCCTGCTACAGATCCTCATCTTGTATGCCTACTGCTTTAATTCACACACTTTCCAGTAGGAATTTCTGAAAGCAAAGAATGTGGGATTAGCAGTTTAAGGCTGTAAAATAGAGGGAAAGCAAAGAATGTGGGACTAGCAGTTTAAGGCTGTAAAATACAGGGAAACAGAAGTGCAAATCCTTTTCTCAATCTGTCAAATCTGTCACTGGGAAAAGGGTTTCTGCATGGAGGTGGAGCAAATCCATTACCTGAATACAGGGGCACCACAGCTGGATCACCATGGGATTCTTAAGGGATCTCTTGAAAGTAGAGATTGGAGCAATTCTGGCTTCACAGATACATTGGTGAGTACATCCACTAGGACATTCATGACTGCAGGAACAGCAAGTTTGCTAGGCTCAAACAGCCTCATGAAAGCCCTATATCTGAGCTGGACCTCTGAGTATCTCTTAGCCTCCCAGTGAAACTCCTCCATTATTTTATGAAGGGTGATCCCAAAGGAAAAATTCTCTGGTGGTGAAGTAGAGGATAAGATATCCTTGGCGTCTGAGTCATATGTTTACATGCAACAGCAGAAATGATCTTGTTAACTGTAAGCCAATTCATCTGCTTCAGAGTTAAGGAATCAGAAATTTCAACGTAAGGTTCCACCCTTTTTTTTCCCCCAGAAGGGGCCCCGAACACCTTGGATAATTCCAGAGCTGGCTATGTGAATTTCAGAAAAGGCATGAAATCCTGAGCCACCTGGACAAGCTGGCTGCTAGAAGCCTGGGAGGAAGAGGGAACCAAGGCACAGGGTGACCTAGGTTGGGGCAAGCTAGGTGACCACTGCCTTGGTACTCAGTGCTTTGTGCCTTGTGGCTTCTCAGGTGATAGATGGGAGGCCAAGACCAAAATCTGCTCTCCAGGAACATCCTCAAAGCCAAATACTTTGGGGATACCACCCTCCTCTTAAATATTTAAGGATATAAGCCTCCAACACTAATGGGCCTTCGGTATTATAAGGTGCAGCAGGAGTCATTGGCCTAGGGGGACATGTGAGACAACAAAGATGTGGTGGCCTGAAAAGCAATCATATTACAAGCCTTGTCCAAAACCTATTCTATGTGAAGGGTCTGTTAAAACATCTTTCTATGTCCAGTATTGCTGGACCCAAGAAGACAAAAGTTGTCCACTAGGATGCCCTTGGTCTCCTGATACTCTTCCTCACGTCTGTTGTACGAACGTTTCTTTTTTTGATGGGTGGTTCCCAGGGGCCTAGCTTGATGGTATGACAGCTCAGAACCAGGCACATAATCCTTTTTATGGTTGTGAATTCCTGGATAAACTGCCTTCTTTTACAGATTGTCCTCAGGATAATAATGACATGGTCTGGATCACGTTTGTGCTCTGGGCTGAGGCAAAACAGGCACAGATTATTAAAACCCTTATGGAAAATGTGCTTCCCACTGAGTTATACAATTATCTGCTTTCACAAAGATTTTGGTATCAGATTCAGAACAAGACATTAGCTAATTCAGTCTCTAATTTCAAAGAATCAATAAGAAATCTCCCCTGCAGTGGTACTTCTCTGGCTTCTGGAAGCAAACAAACTGCAGCACTAATAAGTGGTCCGCTATACTGCACAGCAAGAAAGGTCTGAAGATGATGTCAGTGGATACACCTCTTATGCCACCAATACCCTTTTATCCATTACTGCTTCAGACATCACAGCCTGAAACCAATCTGATCTATGCCACTGAGAATGAGTTTTGCTCTTTCTCCACTGAACGTTATGATGTGCTGTGAAATCAGCAGGAATGGGAATGCATATGGGAGACTCTTGTGCCAAAGGAGAGGGAACATGACAAACACTACCTGCACTTTCCCCTGCTGCACAAAGTAACAGTGGGGGAGGGGACAGGACAGGATTCTCACACTTGTACAAAGGTTACGGCTTACTTTTTTTTTTCTTTCTAGACCTGCAGTCCACTAAGCTCACCTTGTGATACCTTACAGACTCATTCATTTCTCTCCAGACAGAAAGTCTAACATATGTTCTCCAGCTAAGGTGAGAACCCTACAGCTGATTTGTTCCCTGGTCAGGAAGACAGTTATAATCCCATTCACTACTTGAAAAGGGGAGCCAGGAGTAAACCATCATGCATATGGGCACTCAAATCCCTTCAACCCAACCCCCCTTCTGAGGTAGTTGGGATGAACATGATTGCTATCCTAGCATGTGGCATACACACATGCCAGCACTCCAGCCTGTGTGTACACTGGTGACACTCTAGCCCAAAGTGCTGTATGCCTCACCATTTCACACTTGTGTAGGTGTCAGCAATGCAATGAACTGGACTGCATCTCTCCAGGATAGACAAGTCAGCATCAGTCACTCACCTTCACCCTTTTTACCAGGCTCTCCCATCTTCCCATGCTGGTAATCAAACATGGGTAGCCTGGGGTACAGTCTGGGCTTTATCCTCCTAAACTAAAACCAGGCTTATCCTTGGTTCTTTCATGGAGCTGGAAAGTCACCAACAATTGTGCACAAATCCCAAATTTTGGCCAATGGTTAAAGGCTCACCCCATCTATAGTGGGATCATGACAAGAAAAAGATATGTACATTATCTAAAGCAGCAAAGTTGTCCAATGGGCAGCCTGCCAGTGCCTTTTCTGTGGCCTGCTAAAGCCTCGGTAGGAAAAAAAAAAATAATAAAACCCAATCAAAACATTCAGTTTCTTTGTGGTTAACTGGTCCTGTCACTTTAAAAAGTTCAGGACCAGTTAACCATGCTTTGCGTTTTATGCCTGCATGTATGTAGAACTGCTACATAGTGCAGTAGTAAAGAAGAATGATTGTATCTTGTGCGAGAGTGTTTTCATGGCTACAATGCTGGTGTGTTTGATGTTTGCCTTTGTGTGAATGGAAAAAGTGGAGTGGCTGCATGCATGAGTGCTTGTAAGGCTGGTGTGCAAGATGTTTGTGTCTGTGTGAACTGAATAAGCGGAGAAACTGCATGTGTCGGTGTCTGTATACCTACAATGTTAGTGTGTGAGATGTTTGTGCCTGTGCGAAGTAAACAAGTGGAGCGACTGCAAGTGAGTGATTCTTCATGGTTGTAATACTGGTGTGTGAGATGTTTGCACCAGTGTGAACTAATTGCATGCGTGTTTGTAGGCATGTAATGTTGGTGTGTGACATGCTTGTGCCTGTGTGAACTAAACAACAAGAGCAATTATGTGTGTGAGTGTTTGTATGTATGTAATGCCAGTGTATGAGATGTTTGTGCCTGCGTGACCTGAAAAAATGCAGTAATTGCATGCATGAGTGTTTGTACATGTGTAATGCTGGTTTGTGATGTTTGTGTCTGTGCGAACTGAAAAAGTGGAGCAATTGCATGATGGAATTTTTGTATGTGTGTAATTCTGGTGTGTGTGTTTGGTATACAAGACTGATTTATGTCTGAGTGAAAACGGACTGACTGTGTGTGTTTATGTGTGTACTTGTGTGACTGTAATAAAGAGTGTAATTGCGCATACCTCTCAACTGTCCCTGATTTTGACTCAAATTTTGTCTTTCACTCATAATTCCCTACTAAAATTAATGACATTTGAAGAAAAGATAACGAGTATCACTTTTACTTCAGAAGCTGTATATTAATTCACATTCTGCAATTCTGTCAATGTGTCAAATTAATAAAATTAATATTTTAAGAGAGTCCCTGACTGTCCCTCATTATTTCTGAATTTGTCCACGATTCTGTTGAGATTTGTCCCTGACTGGTTGACAGCTATGTGATTGGATATAGTTTGATGAGTGGATGCTGAACAAAGGTGTGTGTGTGTGTGTGTGTGTGTGTGTGTGTGTGTGTGTGTGTGAGATATCTCTCAAGTTGTCCCTGATTTTGACTCAAATTTTAGCTCTGTCCCTCTTAATCCCTCCTAAAATTGGTGACTTTTGCAGAATATGTGGTTAATTATACTCAACAAATAATGACAATATAATTAGCGTCATAGACCTCTTTTACTTCAGAAACTGTACATTAATTCACATTCTACTGCTCTCTCATAGGTTCATAGGTAGGTACTAGGCTATCGGCCCTGGGGCCTATATAAGCCTAGCCAAAAAAGTTCTCTGGCTTTTTCCTGCGCCCCTGTCTAACAGAGCCACAGAAGTGATCCCCGGGGTGAATTTCTTATTTCCCATTCCAATTGTCAAGATTTTTCTTAAAGAGGGCTAATGAGGAGCTTTGCTTCACATGAATGGGTAGTCTGTTCCAGAGCATGGGAAGTCTCTGGGACAAGAATCTATCCCTTCAGAATGTTCTGTTTATTGTGGTGGCAAGATTTAGGTCCCTGGAGTGTGTGGTTCAGAGGGATTGGGGTTTCTTTAAGTGTAGCATGTCCAACAGATCTGGGCTTGGCATGGCTTTGTATGTTAGGCAGAGGTCACCTCTGAGTAGGCGATAAGCGACAGAGTAGAGCTGGAGTTTTTTTGAGATGGTCTGCATATTGCATCTGTTTGAGGCCGGTAATCCTCTTAGTGAGGTATTTCTGTGGCCTTTCTAGTTGTTGTAGAAGTCTTGCGAGGTACATGCCAAACAGGGCGTTGTACTCTATAATGGGTCTGATGAGGGATAAGTAGAGAGGAACAATTACCTCTTTTTGTTCTGGATGTGAACCCCTTTTTGATGGTGTGCCACGTAGAAGGATTTCCTGACCACTGTGGTTATCTGATTATCAAAGGAGAGACTACTGTCCCCACTTGTGTCCCAAGGTCTCTTATCACACTTTCGGTGTTTAGTTGGCTACCGCCTATGTGGTAGCTCATGGGTACAGTGTTTTTCACAAAGGGGATGACAATGCATTTAACTTCAATGTTTCAAGTTGATAGAACTAATACTTTAAAAAAGGCCCTGACTGTTTCTACACTTGTCCGTGATTTTGTTAAGATTTGTACGTAACGTGTGTGCTTTCCATTGCCTCTCAAGTGCCCAGATTTTCAACGTATGTCCAGATTTTGCTGTCATATTTTATGGCTGTTCTGCATAAAAAATTGTGGCTTTGTGGGAGATTTCTGTATTGCTGAAGCTTAACCTAGGGCAGCACTACAATGATGGGTAAATTGTTCTGGCAGCGTGATACAAAGTACAGTAGCACTTCAGGTGTGGATCTTAAGTAGCACTATGGGCCAATAGTACTACTTAAGACCTATGCCTACAGTGCTACTTTGCATTTGCTGCCAAAATTATTTGCCCGTCACTGGAGTGCTATCTATATCTCTCAAGTGTACCTCATTAGGAGGAATGTCCTCATTTTGAGAGTTCAAATGTCCATGTTTCTCCCAGTTCGACATTGAAAGGGTCTGTTGCACATTTGGTGTTGAGATTTTTCTTTAAGTGATGTATGGAAAACCACATTAAAACAGTCCTTTTGCTGAATTAAAGTTTAGTTAACAATACATATGGAAATAAAAGATGTGAATTGATTTGCATGTGTGTCATGAATTTTACATAAGGAATGCTCAAGATCTTTGAAGATCCATGTTAAGTTGATCCCAGAAATGCCCCTGATACCATGCAGTTAGAATTCACTGGGCTTCAGAACAGCTACTTAAAGAGAGCCTTCAGAGAACAATCTCTTCAATTTCTACAGCAAATATGCTTCTGCAAGAATATACCCAAATGTCTCAGAAAACACAATGAAATTTTCTGCACTTTTTATGAGCACATACTGCTGTGAGCAGGTCTTCTCAAGAATGAAAAACGTTTAAAGCAAAACGTGATCTGTTATCACAGATGCACATCTAGCAGATACACTTTGCATTGCCATTTCGACAGCTCTACATCTGCTAAAACAAGCAATGTCAAGACATCGCATTAACTATGGTCATGCATCTCACATATTTCAACAGCTTTGTATTCTGATTTTTGACATTTGCTGTATGCTTTTTGATAAAATTTCACCTGGATTTGCATGGTTAAAACTTTTTTACAACTAATATGTGGATTTGTAACATTTGTGTTGCTTGTGTTGCTGCTGTAGCAAGGAAACTATCTGTAAATGTCTTGAGTTGTAAGCTTGTTTTCGGTCTGGCAAGCATACATAAGTGATTCTGAAACCAGCAGTCTTGTTTTTTTTTGTTCCATGACTGAGGTGCACCACTGGCTATGGAGTGTTCAAAAAGCAGTTATATCTTCAGTATGGTAATGTGGCCCAACAGGCCTCTCCTGGTATGGTAAGTGACCCCTGAACAAGAAAGATTGGGCACCCCTATTCTAAAGAAACCACACAGAACACCCTCATCCCAGTTGAAGTATACTATTGCAGACTGTCTCCACAGGCAGTCTAGGGTAACTCCTAGAAGAATACAGAGTCAAGTTTGTACAGCTGCTTACAACTGATTATCCCTTCAGACTCAAATAATATGGTTGAACTCCAGGTATTGGAAACAGTTCTGCGATCACTCAAGCAGAATGCAAACAGACTGAGAAAAAAACAAAAAACAGCTAGACAGAAGAAAGCGTATGGAAATGGTCACTGTAACAATGAACCTATATCTGTAAACTTACTACACAACAGTGTGGTCAGCATAAATATTATTACTGCAGGTATACAATACAACAGAAAATACAGAACACTACAAAACACAGGTGGGATCTGACCCATACCTTGCTTGTAGCACTTTAAGACTCTATAGAGGGAAGTCCAAGTGCAAGCTTCACAAATGCATCAAGTAAAAATGTTGAAGGAAGCTACAGTGGTGGCAGTTACTCTTACAGAGTGGGGTCCCTGCCCAGCAGATTGAGGGGAGCGAGAGAGAGTGAGTTTAGATACCACACTGCCCTGTTCATTTTAATGAAGATAAAAAAAAAATGTTGTCAGAAAGACTAATTTCCATGGTTTTGCTGGTATAATATCCTACTATATCTCTGAACATCCAATGTGTACAAAATCCTTTCATCTATGTTCAGAGGACTGGGACAGACATAGGAAGTAGCAAGAAAGTACAGTTGTGTTAGGAACTTATAAATGTATTTGTTCAAGTAGTTTCACTGTTGCAGTCCTCACTTTTGAGATATCTTGCCAAGCAGGTAGGCCACGGTGGGACCGTCTTCTAAAGCATTTCCCTCTCTAGGGCTTCAGCAGATTCCCCGTTTCTACAGCCAGGGCATCAGTAGTCTAAAAAGTGTGTCAGAAGTCTCCTGCCCTCGCAGAACTAGGAGCTGTGGTGGTAGCATTAGCTCTAGTAGGCTATACTGTAATGTGGCCTAAACTTGTTTTCCATGGTGCTGGTCACAAAAAGTAAGAGAGTTCTGAAGCAGAGTGTTTGCAGGTTTTCTTTTTTTTCTCATGCAAAGCATACAAAAAGCTGGTCGGTTTTGCTGATTTTTTTTTAATCCTATTCATTCAATCCAAAGCAAATTGGAGAGAGTTTGCAGGTTTTCTTTTTTTCTCTCTTGCAAAGCATACAAAAGCTGGTCAGTTTTGCTGAATTCTTTTAATCCTATTCATTCAGTCCATCAGATTTAATTATGGGCCCTCTAGCCCTGCTAGGATCCCATCTGTCCAGTTTATTGCTCCAGCCTTGAGCCCTTCCAAAATTCCCTCTCCATAATACTTTACTCCCGCAACTATCGCAGATCCTGTTTGCTGCCTTTTGGATATGCATTGCATCTTCCCAGAAAAGTGCTCCACCTTTTACAGGAAATTTTTTTTCCAACACCAAGTACCCACTCAGTGGTCTTTGTAATTATATATCTTAGTTCCTTTAAATAGTAGTTCTATGTTGTTAGATAACTTTGTCAGTTTAAATTTTGGTAGTAGTCAACCCTTCCTCGTTGACTTCATGCCAGCTTCTCTTTTCTCTTCCATACTCTGAGTGTTATATTTAGTGCAGTTATGGCTAGTTTCGCCTTGTGGCACTACTAGTTGTGGTATTTCCATCCTTTAGAGGTGTGTTACACTTGAAAACAATTAGGTCAGCATCAGCCTTACCTACAAAGTCCTCCTGATCCGAATTGGATTTGCTCAAGTTTCTATGGGCCCAAATTAAGATGGGGTCTTTATGACTCCAATGGCCTCAAAGCCAATCAGATCCATACACTGTACGCGAATCCAGGCACTTTCATCGGTCTACCTGTTGACTCCAGTCTCCTTGGACCTGCTTGGTCTCCCTCATGCTGTGACTCCGGAGTCATTAAACCAGCTCTCTTTAGCTCTCGTCGTGTTAGATCAGATGCTCCTGGCATAGATTCTTTACTGGATCCACTGTCGGAGTAGATAAGGCTAGGAGTCATGTGGGTGGCCCCTTTGGTCTTATTATAGTAGTCTGCCTTCAATACCTCAGTGCCGTGCATGAGCTCGGATCCAAGAAATCTGCCTGAGGTTCTTGCTCTTTTCCCTTTTTGAGGAATTTGGACCTCATGGGTGCTATTTCTTCAGATTCAGCAGGTGTGGATATGGCTTTATGGAGTCTGGGGAGGATACTTTCACCTCCTAGAGTGAATCCACAAGGCCCACTAAACACAGTTCTTCTCTATGACCCTCACTTCTTGGATTTGACTTTGCAGTAAGTGTTGTCTAGGCCGATTCATCTTGTTAACCTCAAACCCTCTGTGCCACAGCTCAGACAAGCCTCAGAAAACTTGGATGCATCATCCTCTGAGCCATCTACAAAGCATTCAAGAGGTAGCATATACTGGCTCTCCAAATGAGTCAGTCACCTCCAATACTGATATGGATGATAGGTCTCTCCTCGATCCCCTTTTGAGGAATGTCCCTTTGCTGAGATTCTGGAGCTCATGAGACAAAGGGGATCCTGGCCAAATGACCCTCTCTCTCAGGATGAAGCAGTTTTGTTTCAGGGTCATGGGATGACCCCTTCTACCTTCTGGGTTGTCACTTCAGCTGACAAAATGGTCAAGCTGACAGTTAATAAAAGTGTGGCAGGAGACAGAAACTTGTGAAGCAGTCCTCAGGAAGCCAGATAAAATACTGAGACCCCCTAACAAACCACTATGGGTCAAGACTCTTCTTGTGGACACAATAATAATTGCAGTAGCCACTAAAAAAAAAGAACTGTCACAGGACTCTTCTTCTGCTCACCCACCCAATAAGGAATTTCAGATGATGGATAGACTTGGGAAGCAGGTGTATGCATCGGGCACCTTCACTATTAGGGCCATGAACTAAGCTGCCCAAATGACTAGATTCCAGAGGGACCTGGCACAACAAGCTATGTCCACTGTGAAGAATGTGATCTCTCTGGAGGTACAAAAACAGCTGCAGGCTATTCTGTCCACCATGAACAATATCACCAACCTGTCAAAGCACCTTCTACATAACCTGACAGATGGAGCAGCAAGGGCAGCTTGAGAAGCATTGCTGTGAGATGCCATGCTTGGGTGCACCTTTGCTATTTTGCAGACAACTTTAAGGCATTCTTCATTAATGCGCCCTTTGATGGAACAATCCTGTTTGGAAAAACAGTGAAAGAATGCATGCAGAAGTCTGACCTGGATGACAAGATGATCACTGCAGTGAAAGTAAAGTTCGAGCCACCACAGTGCACTTACAGCAGGAACCAAAAGGGTGCTTGATATCTCTGGTTTCATAAGTCACACCACCAATATGACTTGAATTAGGACAGATGTGGCTGTGGCAGAGGTGGCCACTTCAACAGACACAGATCCAGAAGCAGAGGGGTCTGCAGAATCAGGGTTTCAGGGATCCCTTCTCTAACCGGAGACCTCAAAACCCCTGAAAGGTTGCTAGACTGTCCCACTATGGAGGCAGTTGGGGGATATATATCCCTCTCCATCTACCCTCACTAGTGGTTTGCCATCACTAAAGATACATGAGCAAGAAGAATAATATCCAGAGGATACTACTTTCCATTTCTGGAAACATCTCTCTTTCCCTTCTTTTCCACTGCCCGATGCCCCATCCAATCAGGTAAAGTCCACTGTGATAGAGTTCCAGTCTCTACTGCAGAAAAGAATCATCTAACAGGTCCCACCAGACCAGCAAGGGTCAAGGTTTTACTTGTGCTTCCTTTTGGCTTTGAAGAAAATAAACAACTTCAGACCTATTTTCGATCTCAGTCTCCTAAACTCCTTTGTCAAAAGGAGCCATTTTTGCATGGTCATGGTGCAACTGACTATGCCCTATCTGCTGAAGAAAGAATGGATGTGCTCAGCAGATCTCCAGTAGACTTGCCTTCACAAAGATTCAGTAGTTATCCAGGAGATTTCTATACTTTTGTCTGACTGGTGGTCACTACCAGTTCACAGCCCTGCCATTTGGACTCACTGTAGCCCCCAGAGTGTTCACCAAATGCCTGGCTGTGATAGTAGCTTATCTACATCTACAGGGACACAAACGTTCTTCTATCTAAGCAACTGGTTTCTGGCCATCACATCCAAAGAGCTCCTTCTTCAGGCAAGAGATCACCTTCTCCAGCTATCTGTATCCCTATGAATCACTGTGAATTTAGCAAAATCAAACTTGATTCCCACTCAAGACTTTTTTTTTTCCAGGGATGTCTACTGGACAGAATTCCACAAACCTTTCTTCCATTAGAGAGGCTCGCACCCCTCAGGAAAGCAGTCTGAGACATTTTGGATGTGGCCTGTCTATAAGAATGATTGATTTTAAGAGCACTGGGGGTAACGGCAACTTCTATTCTCATATTCCAGATTGCCTGATACTACAATGGTTACTTCCATCTGACTGTCAGAGACATGAAACTTTTACTCAACCAATCCAAATAACGCTGTCCTGTCAATCCCATCTGGAGTGGTGGCTCTGCTTTCTGTTCATAACACAGCGGGGAGTGTTTCAAGTTTCACCACCACTGTCAGTTATGACCATGGACCGATCCTCCCTTGGGTGGAGTGGGGGGCATTATGAAGGCAGAATGGTCCAAGGTACATGGTCTGAATCAGATGCCCGTCTTCACATCAGTGTCTTAGAGATGAGGGAAGTCCTGTTTTTGTTGCAGGAATTTCAGGATTGGCTTCTTCTAGGGGTGATAAACGTTCCGTCAGGCAACATGGCAGTACTCTGGTATATAAATAAGAAAGGAGAGACTAAATCTTACCCATTCTGCCACAAGGCCATGACAGTGTGGCAGAGGGCGATGGCCTCTTGTTGGTTTCTGACTGTAGCACACATTCCCGGGAGGCTCAATGACCTTATGGAAAGGTTGAACAGAACTATTCTCCTTTCCTTACGAGTGTGGTCCACGCATCCAGTGGTGGCAAAACAGACTTTCAACCACTGGTGTGAACCAGGTTGCAAATCTATTTGCAATCCTGCAGCACACCAACTGCAACAGTTATTTTGGCATTCTTGCACATGCAGGACTGAACCCCAGGGACGGTCTGTCCAGTTACAGGCCTCGTTTACACTTATCCCCCTCTTCCCCTCATGACCAAATTCATACAGACAGCAATCTGGTGCAAGGTCAAAATCATACTCATTGTCTCTTATTGGTCAAGATAGATTTGGTTTCCCCTCCTAAATCTCTACCCGAAGGAATCCCCTTGGCTTTTAGACCCAATTCCAGGTCTGATTTCTCATCTGTCCAGAGAGCCACATTCAGATCTCCCTAACCAGAGCTCAACTGCTCAGTTTCTGCAATTCCATTGACAGCATGGGACAATCCCCTCTCCCAAGAAGTTCTGAAAATTCTTTCGGCTTCCCAGAAGTTTTCTACTAAGAAAGTGTACTGCAATAAATGGAAAAGATTTTCTATTTGGACTGAATCTCATGATGTAGACCGTATTATAATCCCAGTAATTAATATTTTATGCTTTCCTATTCACAGGATGCTCTAGGTTTCTATGAACAGGGAAGACAAGAACTGAAGAATGCTCTAGCTTTTCCATCAACAAGGTTCAGCTGGTCTCTAGCTCTTCTTTTCATGGCCATTTTCCAGCTTCTCAAACTGTGCAAAGCCTTTCTAAAAGAAGTGTGGGAGGATGACATAATGGTTAAGGTATTTACCTTAAAGACACAAGGTGCAGGGTTTGATTCTCACATGGAGTAACTGGCTAGGCTTCACACCAGCCCAAAAGGGCAGTTAGCCTAGTACTAACCTATGAATCTAAACCTATAAGTCTTCCATTTATGACCTGCTATTAAGGATCCAGCGCTTTCCTGGGACCTGAATTTTGTGCTGGAAGCCTTATTAAAGCCTACATTTAAACTATCAAATCCTATAGACCTAAACATCTTGTTTTGGAAGACAATCCTATTAGTGGCGATCACATCAGCAAAAAATGTCTCAGAACTACATGCTTTGTCCAAAGACAAGGTTACCCTCAGAATTAATCTTTCCTTTCCTCCAAAGGCGGCCTCAGAGTACAACTGTTCCAGATGATTTTCTCCCAATATTTTTTCCTAATTAACAGAATACAGGACAGATTATTTTATACACATTGGATGTTCACATACAATTATGTTTTATCTGCACAGGATAGCTTCCTTCAGGAAAGAACAGTTCATCTCTTTCACAAACAAGTTGGGCAGAAAAGTGTCTAAGATTTCTCTGTCACACTGGATGCCAGACTGCATCTCCATCATACACGTGTCCAAAAAACAAGATGTTGCCATGCAAACTAAAGGCTCATTCTATTAGATCAATGTCTACATCAGCAGCATTTTACAGGACACTGTGATGAGATTTGTCAGGCAGCAATTTGGTCTTCGACGCACACCTTTATCAAGAAAAAAAATTTGGATCTTTCCTCCAGAGCCAGGGCTTCCTTTGCGGCTTCCAATCGGAAAGGTCTCCTGTCAAGAGGCCAACCAGGAGTTATGTAGCTGGGGATTCTGACCCATAGGTCGGATCAGATGGACTGAATAAATAGGATAAGAAAGTTATTTACTCACAATAAAAATAGACCCTTTCATTCCAGTCCATCTGATATGATAAACCGCCCTCCTTCCTCACCTTTTTAGCAACTGAGCAAACGTTTTTCTCCTGAGTCACATTTTTGGCATCAAACTACCCAAGGTTGATTGTGTGTGTGTGTGTGTGTGTGTGGGGGGGCAGAGCATTATGGGAAAATAATTTTGGAAGGGTGCAAGGCTGGAGCAATAAAAGGTTTGAGTACCCATAGGTCAAATTGGACAGACTGGAATGAAAGGATCTATAATTACAGTGAGTACATAACTTTCATTTCTCTGAAAGCAACACATCTGACTGTGTATATCCAGGGGATGTAGCATTCTCTCTCTCCCAAATTCTAGAGTATTGCAAAAAAACACTGGGAGCAGGATAGTCTGACTTAGGGTCAATTCAGAAACTACTTTATGCACAAAAAAGGGGTTGGTACACAATCCACTCTAGCTTAATGAAACACTAAGAAGGGTTCTCTGCACATTAATGCTTTCAATTCTGAAACATGTCTAGCTGAGGTTTTCCAAGAGAGGAACTGAACAGGTCACGGAACTGCTGGATCAAGAGATGGAAAGGACAATTTTAAGATGAATCACTTCCCTCAACAATTAATTTATAAAAAGGTCTAGAATAAAGGGGGATCCATAGGTAGGTAGCCTGAAATAACACAAGCATGAACTTTTAATGACGTGATTTGTAGAGGTCTGACAAGTATTTCAGGACCAATACCACCTTAGCTTTTTTTTTTTTTTTTTTAATATAATTACCTTTCTTCCCTTTTCCAGGCCTGATGGTGTCTTGTCTGGGGTTAGAAAGCCATGTCTTGGTTTCAAAGTTAGACACTAAGCAGTGTGTGTTTGTAAAGCAGTTAAGTCAGTGGCCTCAGCTACATAGCATTCCTTATTTGGGGGCAGCTAAAAATGTTTTGCCTAGTGTAGAATTTCGGGACCATGGAAACCCTGACATCCTTGGGGTCCTTTCTCTTCTCCCTATTTTTGAAATGCTTCTTTTTTGAAGGTAGGCTCCTGGAGGCCTTGAACAACACCATAATGGCCCTAAACCAATATTAGCCCCCTTTTTTGGTAGTGAACTCTAGGAGAGAACGCTGGTGGTAACATACTCCCTTTGGGTAAATGACAAGCAATAAGGACAGGAGACCATGTTTTGCTCCAGTCTGAGGCAAGAAAAAAATGGTGCAAACCACCTGCTGTGTTAGTCTTTAATGGGTATTTGTTTATCACAGTCAAGCAGTTAATGATTTTAGAAATGGGTTGTTTTGTACTAGAATCTGTGTCAGACATTCATAATTATCATGCAAAACTATGAAAGAAACCCCCCTTGGGGTAGTTAACTCTATCAGAAAAAAAGAAGTTATGTACTCACCATAACGTTCCATCTGAGTAGTAGTACTTCATTTATCTTCAACCTGTGGCAACACGGATCCGTATCGGATCCGAGCCGTCAAATATTACTAGCATCAGTTCCGAGCTCCAGACTCCTCCCCTTACCCATAATACACCTCCACTGCCTTCCATCCCCAGATCGAGTTTTGTTGAACTTATACTGAGAACTCGACCTGATAATATACTTGTGACCTATACTGCAGCCCGTAGGCTGATCATGCGCCAAGGTCCGGGGGAAGGAGGGAGGGACGGTTGAAGACAAATGAAGTACAACTACTCAGATGGAATGCTATGGTGAGTACATGACTTCTTTATCTGAAGTAGTTTACTTCATTTGGTCTTCAACCTGTGGGACAGAGTCCCCAGCTACTAAACTCCTGGGAGGCCCTCATGGAAGGATATTCCGGAGCACCGTGAAGCCAAAGGATGCTCTCCTCCTGGAAGTCAAATCCAATTTGTAATGAGAAATAAATGTATGACATGAGGACCAAGTAGCTGCAGAGCAAATGTCATCCAAAGACGCTCTAGACCAGAAAGCTGCAGATGTAGCCATGGACCTAGTGGAATGACCTTTTACCTGACCTGGAGGAGACATGCCTCTGCCCTTATAGACCTGCAAAATGCATGAAAAAAATCCATCTAGCTTTAGTGACCTTGGAAATAGGTTTCCTCCAAAAAGGTCTACAGAAGGAAACAAACAACTGATCAGATTTATGAAAATGTTTTGTCCTGTGTAAATAGAATCATAACTGTCTATAAACATCCAACATGTGTAGCTTGTATTCCATCTTGTTCGTAAAATTGGGAAAGAACACAGGCAGATTTATAGTCTGATTGATATTTATTACCTTGGGAAGAAAGGATGGATTGGTTTGAAAGGAAAATCTGTCTTTATGAAAAATCATGCACCGACATTTGATGGACAAGGCCTGTAATTCTGAAACCCTTCTACCAGAGGTAATAGCTACCAGAAAAGCTGTTTTCCACGATAGGAATTTTAGATCTGCAGTTGTGGCAGGCTCGAAAGGCGGAGCGACCAGAGCTTGGAGAACTGTAATATGGTCCCACGGGGGAATAGGATCTTTGACCGGGGGGCGCAGCAAAAAGGTGCCTTTGATAAAAGCTTTACACAGTCTGGAAGATGTTAAGGATGCAGAATTCTCGCCCACATGAAAATGGGAAATGGCAGCTAACTGAACTTTGACAGTAAAAGAACTAGCTCCATGTTGGAAAATAGCTAGAAAATCAAGAATAGCGGAAATAGGAGCCGTGAAAGGGTCTAAACTCCTTTGAGAGGCACAGAAAGAAAAACATTTCCACTTGCTGCGATAAACATTTCTGGTTGAAGACTTATGAGCAGCTAGCAAAATAGATCTAACTGAGGAGGATAGTCCGGGAGTCCTAGCAATTACTGGAACTGGAGCAGCCAAGCTGTGAGCTTCATGCTGTCCAGACTCGGATGAGGCACCCCCGAGGGGTGTGAAATCAAATCCTGAATGGGATCTAGGATCCAAGGTGGAGCTAGAAGGTGAGACCAAAGGAAGGGAAACCATACCTGGCGAGGCCAGAATGGGGCAATGAGGATCACCTTGCTCCCCAGTTGACAAGCTTTCTGCAGAAACCTTGGAATGAGAGGTACTGATGGGTAAGCATACAGAAGACTGGGAGGCCAAGCATGAACTAGAGCGTCTCTGGGGGACTCCCCCAGCAGGGGGTTCAGAGCAAAAAACTTGCTGCACTTCTCGTTGGAAGGAGATGCGAAGAGATCGCAGCAAGGTTCACCCCACTTGCTGTAGATCTGTTCTGCTACGGACAGATTCAGAGACCACTCGTAAGGCATCAGAATGGTCCAACTTAGCCTGTCCGCTAGGATGTTGGACTGTCCTGGAATGTGCAATCCGATGAGAAAGCGACCGGTGGAGATCACCCATTCCCACAATCTCATGGCCTCGCAACAAAGAGGGTAAGATCTGGTCCCTCCCTGTTTGTTGATACACCAGACTAATGACATGTCTGATTGAATGGCAATTGTCCCCAGAGAAAGAAAGGCATGAAGGGCCTGCAACGCTAGAAGGATCGCCCTCATCTCTAGGACACTGATATGCAGGCTGGTCGCTATGGGGGACCACAGGCCTTGAACTTTCCTGCCCAAACAATGCCCCCCCCCCACCCGAGTTGGGAGGCAATCGTTGTCACTGTGGTTTGGGCCGGGGCTGGAACAAAAACTCGTCCCTCCAAAATGTCCGGAGAGCTCATCCACCATATAAGGGATGACCGACACACTCGACTTAGGTGGATAGGATAAGTTAATGGCAGTTCCAACAGGGACCACTGAACTGCTAGAGTCCACTGAAGAACCGCATGTGCAACCGAGCACATGGAAGAAGAGCTATGGTCACCATCGAGCCTAGGGCCCTCAACACTGATTCCACCGTAGGGAGATGAGAACGGTAGATCAGGGAGACATGCATCCTGAGGTTTAGAACTCTCTCCGAAGTCACGAATACTTTGCACTAGGTTGCATTGGAGTCTAGTAACATGGGCCAAGCAGTTCAGCTCCCTGATCAAAAAGGTAGCTGAAGCATACACCTGCTTCCCTAGGCGGTCCATCATCTGTGACTCCCAGTCAGGAGGGTGGACCGAGGAATTCTCCTGAGCAAGTTCCTTCTTAGTGGCTGCTGCCACCACTATGGCATCCACAGGGGAGCCCTTATTCCAGGGTGGCCTGTCAATGGGGAAGGCTTAAAATTTTATCGGGTCGCTTGGGGATAAACTCCATGGTGTTCAGTTCCTTCCACGCCCTCGAGGTGACCAAATCTACTAAAGGATCTGTGGGAGGGGACACCCAGGAAGTAGACGGGCCTGTGCCGAAAGCCTCCAGGAACACAGACTCATCAGAAGAGGGCTTGGGGGCAGACCAACCTCCCCGTTGGTGCAGGATCTCCATAATGTCTCCAAAGAAGACATCATCGTGAGGTGATCTTGGGGAACCCTCTCCATCATCTAAATCTATGTCCTCAGTGAGGGACTCGGGGGGAGTCCAAGTGCCGCCTCCTGCACATATGCTTGTGAGGCACAACTCTGGAGGGGCTCTCCGGGGGGCTCTCGCAAGCCATCTGTTCTAGGGGGGAACCATCTGGGGATCTTCGAGCATGGGCTGTCCCTCTGGTAAGACAATGGGGACCGAAGACAGAGCCGAGGGGTCTGGAAGGAGTCTAAGGGGGCGGTCAGGGGTCTCGATCAGACAGAAAGGATCCTTTCTACCACATCGAACACTTAAGGAGAGCGGACCTCCTGGGCAGCTAACAAGGAGGCCAGTCTCCCCAGGTCCGACGCGAGAATCGGAGACGGGCCCGAGGTGGTCGGAGCTCCGAGGGAGGGGACATGACCCGACAAAGCCTGAGCCAATGGAAAAGGTTCAACTCCCTCAGATCCGACACCCAAGCTCCGGCTCTGAGAGTGGCTCAGATCCGAACTGGTTGGATCTGAAATGCTCCAGGCAGCTGTCGGCATCGAGGAAACAAGTACTGTTGGTGCCGACCCCCTGACCAAGGCCAACCTCGGATCAGAGTACTCCGAACCCGAAGGTCAGATCAGAGAAGGAGAAATGGGTTGAAAGAAAGGAAGCAAGCCCCCCCATCTGGATCTGTGTACAGATAAAGTGCCTCATCATCTTATCCAGATCCATATCCGATAAAGAGAGGGTTGACCATGACAAGGGCACAGACTCCGACCTGGCAGGTCGGGGAACCGAGGCCCGAGACTGGACATGCCTCCTCTGGCTTCGGGGAGAACCTCGGAGATCAGAACCAAAGGGAGTCACAGATCCGTGCTGACTTGCTTGGAGAAGCGAGGTCCGGGGACCACTTCCTCTTTTCCCTCGTCTTCGACTCTCTCTCCTTTTCTCTACCTCTCTTCTGTTCAGCTACCACAGGCTTAGATGCAGGAGTTTGAGTCCCAGCCTGGGAGGGAAGAGAGACCAGAGGGAGAGAGGAGGGCGAGGCAGTCACAGTAGCCGCTGTGACTGAAGCAGAAGACGAGGAAAGAGAGTCGGTAGGCGGAAGAAGACCTTTGAGGGCCAACTTGGCCCTTCTATCCTTTAAAGCTTGGGGGTTGAACCCTGCACAAATGGAGCAATCCACAGTAAGGTGGACTACACCCAAGCACAACACACAGAGAGTGTGGCTATCTGCTGGGGACAGCTTATGGCCACACTCTGTGTAGTGCTTAAACACATGCTTTTCAGCCATCCTAAGTGAAGAAAGAAAGCCTTAGAAAAAAGACAGGCAAATACTTTCTTGAACTTAAACACACACACACACCCACTCACCACACTTGTCTACAGACAACACTAAGGGGGGGGGGGGCACCACGTAACAAACTACTCTATCTACCTAACCAGACTAACACTCTATGCCAAAGCGATGGGAGGGGAGAAGGGGTACCTAAACTAGTCTAAACTGACAAAAAAGTGAAAGTTTTCTACTTAACAGTAGTTAAATAACCCACTGCTAGCTGGAGCTCATAAGACACCATGTATAAGCAAATCACGGGAAACGAGATCTGGGGATGGAAGGCAGTGGGAGGTGTGTTATGGGTAAGGGGAGGAGTCTGGAGCTTGGAGCTGATGCTAGTAATATTGCCGGCACGGATCCGTATTCCCACAGGTTGAAGACCAAATCAGATCTGATACTTGCCAAATGAATGACTGCACAACTACACATGGAAATGAGATAAGAAAGTTACTGCACGAAAAGAAAGATCTGAAGATGGCATTGACCGATGCACCCTTTATACTACTGATGTCATGGTACCAAAAAGCAGGGTATAGGCCAAAGCTCTAGAAGGGGGGAAAAGTTTTGTAGAATGGCTAGCCATGGGCTACCTGCATGGCAGGATATTCCAAAAGTGAAGACTGCAGCAGGGAATACTAGAATTATCATCTAGTTAACAGTAAGTTCTGCCATCACCCTTGACATAATGGAAGGACTAGTCCTTATCATCATATCCTTATGCAAAATGTCACCCTGGCTGGTAGCTGCAGGTTTATTTGTTAAGACTACTTTACTTTTAGGCATCAAATAATGGGAACCGTCCAGTGGCAAACATTAGGAAGAGAACTAGACAGATGGCATTCATTTCGGACTGCTTCTACAGTGCTTTTGGGACTTTTGGTTAATAGTTTGGTTTTAGCACTGTCACTATACTGTTTTTTTGGTCAAACTAGACAGAAAGAACAGGGATTATCTATGGGTTAAAGGGTATGCAAGTGCATGTGTAAGTACAAGGGCTCAAGATTTTATGGAGAGAAGAGAAAGAAGCACCCAAGTGTTTAAAGTATCACAGAGGGCCATATCATTTTTATTTATATGCATGACTGTTTTTCCTCTCAAGCTGCTTGAAGCATGACAGAGCAAATAGCCATACAGTAAAATAGGTCAGACTATGAGCTGCTAATGGGCTTCATCTATTAGTCAGACTGTGCAACTGCACTGTAAGTAAGATGCTTGACTAGTCAGTGTTCCTGGACAGCCACTGTAAAAAGACACTTGTACCTAGTAGGCGTATGGGCTAACAAATAAAAAGATTACACCAGAACTGACCATACAATTTTTTTCAACTTTATTTGGAATGAAGGAAAAGAATTTGCATTTTGCTGTATTTGCAAGCTCAAACTAAAGGAAAAAAATCATTACCTGCAGTTCTTCTTGGGAAGTCTGTCAAGGGATATAGCTCTGGCTCCACAAGGACATTTGAAGAATCGCTTTACAGCATCATGCCAGTGGTACTCGTGGTTCTCACTGACACAAGTTTCCAGTGGCTTGAAGAAAGTATATCTGCACTGTTTTGAGGGAAAGATAAAAAAACACATTTTAGGAAAGATGCAGTGTTAAAACTATTGCTAAAAAATAATAAATAATGCACTTCTCTACTTCTTTTGTGAAGGGATATGTACACCGTCAACAGACTTTTGCTGTGTTTTTTTTTCCTTCTATTTTGTATTACAATAAGTAGCAGGTTTATGTCAAAACACACCCACCTGATAACATTTCTAACAAAGAAATGCTTAAGTCTGGACAAACATATTCTTGATTAATGCAATGTTTCCGCAAGCTTGAGTCACTTTCCATGAAAGGAGAGATGCATAGGGTCAGTGTGAGCATTTTTATATCCTACACCCATTGCCACAATTGTTGGGATCAGTGTTATTTTCTATAATCACAGCCACACGCGCACACACGCACACGCACGCACGCGCACGCACACACACACACACACACACACACACACACACACACACACACACACACACACACACACACACACACACACACACCTTTCAGCCAAAGTGCTCAATAGTAACCTTTTCCTGCTGCTGTTGTACTATATGCACTGTCTCTACTAGAGTGCAACTGCACAGTAAGCAAAACTGCCTCTTTTCTTCCCAGGATGAGTGAGAGCTGCCATTACTTGGCCATTCCTATCTATCTTCTCTCCTAGCTCTTCTGGCATCTGGATTTACTAGCTGAAACCATGTCACTGTAACTATGGTCATGGCTTCATCCCTCGCGCTGCACTATAGAGCTAGCATATGTGCCTAGTACTTACTAAAAATCCATGAACATTTGCTGTCTGTATATAAAAAAACAGTGAGAAAATAGTTGCTGTTTTTTAAAACTACAGTATTATTCAAGTAACATCTCAAAAGTCAGTGTCTGACAAAAGCTTTAATAAAAAACTGTACAGCTATTATATTCATTCATATTATACTTCACAAGCAGCTTACACACTGCTTTAATATAAACTATATTTAAGTCAGAAAAAAAAAGAAAAAAAAAAAGAAATGGCTAGTAAAGAATGGATACTTTATTACACACACACACACACACACACACACACACACACACACACACACACACACACACAAATTGTCAGCAAGCACTTTCCTCTTTCACCAAACCAAAGACTTCATCAAACTAACAAATCCTTCTTATAAAAAGAGTTACGCACTCACCATAACTTGGAATCTGTGCTATCCAGTGTCATCACGAATGGGTCTTGGATCCAACCTCGGATCCAAACTGGCAACTGATGGATAGAGCCAGAGCTCAAGCCCCTCCCCTTCCCATAATCCCCTGCTGACCTCTAACCCTCAGATCGAGTTTGCTCAACAAATAAGAATGCAGGAAGTCTGTGCAGAATAAAAAAAAAAAATATCTTGAAAATAAACCACTCAAGCTCTACAAGATCCCCAGATGGCAGCGGGAATGTGATGAATAATGACACTGGATAGCACAGATTCCAAATTATGGTAAGTACCTAACTCTTTACCTGATGCTATCTGTGTCATTATTCATCATGAATGGGTCAGAATCCCCAGCTACTATGAACCCTGGGTGGCTTCAAGGAGGGATATGCCAGACCACTGAGGAACCAAAGAAAGCTCTGTTCCTATTAGAAATGGCTGCAAATTGGAGCTTAAGCGTAGAGAATCTAGTCTCATCCTGAAAGAGAAAAGACAGGAACAGTAAATATCAGGAATTGGGGCAAAAAAAAGGATCCAAATTATGCTGTCTGGCCCAAATCGAAAAGCTTTTCCATTTACTGGAATACACCTTCTTCATAGATGGCTTCTGGGATGCCAAGATGATGCACCTCAGGAAGCCTGGACTGTGAAAGGATTACTGGAACTGTAGAAACTATGTGGTTAGTCTAAGAGTCCGGAGATTGGGAAGTAGAAGCCCCCAGGGATGGGAAATGACATCTGGAATGGGATCCAATATCCAGGGAGGATACTTCAGATGAGACCGTACAAGGGGAACCGTGCCTGACGAGGTCAAAAGGGGGCAATGAGGATAAGAGGAGTCTTCAGGAGGCTAGCTTTCTGTAAGACCTTGGGTATTAAAGGAGTAGGAGATTAAGCAGAGAGTAGTCCCCGCAGCCAATTGTGGATCAGAGAGTCTCTGGGTGACTTCCCTGCTGGATGGATCAGGGCAAAGTAATTGCTGCATTTGTTGTTGACTGGGGAGGCAAAGAGATCGCAGCACGGCTGCCTCCAATGGTCGAAAATCTGACTTGCCACCGATGGATTCAGAGATCATTTGTGGGATCTCAGGACAGACCTGCTGAGTTTGTCAGCCAGCACGTTGGAACTGCCCGGAATGTGTGTTGCAAGAATTAAGTTCCTGGAAGACATCATCCATTCCCACACCCTCATGGCCTCTCTGCATAGAGGATAAGATCGTGTTCCCCCTTGCTTGTTGATATACCAGATGACCGGGGTCTATATTGAATCAGCGAACGCTTAAAAAAGCGAACACTGATTCATCGACCCTAGTTCAGCGAACGCTGAAAATCCCGAACACCCAAAACAGCAATTTTTTTCTCAGGTAAAGAAATTGCTGGGCCAGTTTTGGGAGTCTGCCATTTCCTCCACTGTGGTGCGATCTCGGAGTTGGTATATTTAAGTGGGGGGGGGGGGTGTGTGTGACATTAAATACTGTTTTATTTTTTTTATTTTTTTTTTTTTTGTGGAACAGCGATTTTTTTTTCCTGGGGAAAAAAATAACTGTTCGGAGTGTTCGGCATTTTCAGTGTTCGCTGAACTAGGGTCGATGAATAAGCGTTCGCTTATTTAATATAGACCCGATGACCGCCATGTTGCTCGTTTGAACTGCAATGGTCCCCAGAGGAAGGCACTCCTGAAAGGATTGCAATGTTAGAAGGTCATCTCCAGGACATGTATGTGCAATTTGGTCTCTGTGGGGGATCATGTGACGTCAACCTTCCTGCCCTGAAAATGCCCCCCCACCCCAGCAGGGAGGCATCCGTGGTCACTTTGGGAGGGAGAAGACAAAATGGCTTGCCTAGAATTAGGTCCTGAGACTGAAGCCACCAAGAGAGGTGATTTCTACACACCTGAGTCACCCTGATGGTCATGGACATGGGACAAACCTGAGCAGACCACTGGACTGCCAGGGTCCAATGATTAACATACATACTATCCTCAGTGAGGGACACTAACTGAATCGCAGCTGCCATCAACCCTAATGCTTGAAGAATCAAATGAACTGATGGAAGGTCTAGGTCCAGCAAGGGAGATACCTGATCTCAAATGAGCTGGACCCGGCATAAGGGTAGTGTTGCAGTCTCTGATACGGTGTCCAGTTGGACCCTGATGAAAAAGAAGTTATGTATTCACCATAAGGTTCCATATTTGTTGTCCATAATCTCACCTTCATTCTTGATAGTTGGGTTCAGAACCGAGCATTGGTTCCGACTCGGCCACATACTAACGTTCTAGAGCTTTCACTGGCTCGAGGCTACACCCTAGCCCAAGATGCCTAGCGACAGTTACCCAGATTTTGTTTGTAAGAAACCAGTCACTAGACTATCTAACCCACCATAGTAAAAGCAACAAACTCTCTGCCTATAACCCATGAGGCACAAAGGGGATTAGAGAACTCATAGTCAATTTCAAAAAATTCCTCTCTATCCTCCAGGAAAGGGGAAGGAGGGTGGGATGCAAGAATGAAGGCGAGATTATGGACAACAAACATGGAACGTTATGGTGAGTACATAACTTCTTTATGTTATGTTGTCCTATCTCGGTTTCATTCTTGATGATTTGGACAGTGTCCACAGCACATTCTTTCTCTGGTGACTCAAGGGAATAACCTCTTCAGAACAGTGGAAGCAAAGGATGCCCTGTTTCTGGGGGGGGGGGGGCACATCTACTTTGTAATGAGTGATGAAGGTATGAGGGTTAACTGATGTGACTGCAGCACAAATTGAATCGAAGGGTAGTTTGGCTTGAAAAGCAGTGGAGGTTGACATAGCACTAGTTGAATGACCTTGCATTTTTCCTGGTAGTTGCTTGTGTTGAGAGCTATACACATAAGTGATGGTGTCTGTAAGCCATTCTGATAAGGTGACTTTTGAAACTAAAGTTCCTTTTCTGTTTTCTGAGAATGAAACAAACAGTTGGTCAGATTTTCTGAATTCCTTTGTCACATGCAAGTAAAAACGTAACTGCCTATGCATATCCAGCTGGTGAAGTTCGTTTTTTGCCCTGTTGCCATGATTGGGGAAAAATACAGGTAGCTCAATAGACCGATTTAAATTAGACTAAGAGCATACTTATGGCAGAAAAGAAGGATTTGTCCTGAAAGAGACTATGTCTTTGTGGAAAATAAAATGGGGAGGATGGATAGAGAGAGCTTGTAATTCTGAAACCTTCCTAGCGGAAGTAATGGCTCTTAAAAAGATTGTCTTCTACATTAAGAACTTTAGTGAACAAGAGGAGGCTGGTTCGAAAGGAGGGAGAATTAAAGAAGCTAGTACCAAATTTAGATCCCAAGGAGGTGGTGGTTCTCTTATGGGAGGTCTTAAAAGGAATGTACCTCTCAGAAAGGCTTTGCATAATCTGTGAGACATTATATTGGATCCCATGTCTCCTACATGGTAGTGTGATATGGCAGCTAGTTGTACCTGTATTGTGGCTGCAAATGCACCCTGATTAAAGGTTTCTGTTAAAAAATCCAGAATTGCTGATATAGGAGCTGCAAAAGGGGTCGATATGGTTTTTGTCACTCCAACAAGAAAATCTCTTCCATTTGCTCAGATAAAGTTTCCTAGTTGTACTCTTGTGCGATGAAAGCAAAATGTGTCGCACTGCTGGGGATAGTTCTGGAAGCCTGGCAAAGATGAGAAGTGGAGCAACCAAGCTGTCAGCTTAAGGCTTTGAATTGAGGGGTGGTGCATTCCTGACTGATGAGTCACAAGATCCGGCACTGGGTCCAGGATCCAAGGCTCCTCCTGAAGATGGGACCATAGGAAAGGGACCCATATCTGATGAGGCCAATAAGGAGCAATGAGAATGCTCCTTGCCTGTGACTCAACGATTTGGCTTTCTGAAGAACTTTGGGTATTAATGGACGTGGGGGAAATGCGTAAAGAAGTCCCGGGGCCAATCGTGAACAAATGCATCCCTGGGTGACTCCCCCAGAGAGGGGATTCAGAAAAAGTAGTTGCTGCATTTGGAGTTGATGGATGTGGCAAAGAAGTTGCAGCAAGGCTGGCCCCATTTGCGAACAATTTAGTTCACAATTTCCTGTTTGAGGGGACCACTCGTGAGGCATAAGAATTGTCCTGCTTAACCTGTCCGCTATCATGTTGGATTTCCCTGGGATGTGCGTTGCAACCAGAAAACGTTGAGAAGACATCGCCCGTTGCCATACTCTTCGAGCCTCTCGATAGAGGGGGTAGGATCCGGTTCTGCCTTGTTTGTTGATGTACCACACCACAGACATATTGTCTGTTTGAATTGCAATTGTACCTGTTGGAAGAGAGATGTGGAATGCTTGGAACATCAGAAGCACCGCTCTCATCTCTAGGACATTGATGTGCAAGTGGTACTCGTGTTTGTGCCAAGTCCCTTGAACAGTCTGTCCCAGATAATGCCCCCCCACCCTATCTGGGAAGAGTCCGTGGTCACTGTAGCTACTGGTTGGGGAAGAACAAATGGTCTGCCTATCATTACCTGTGTGGACCGAAGCCACCAACGTAGGTCCCTCTTGCAGGTGTCTGTAATGAGGATCTTGTGTGACATGGGTAACTCCTGCATGGACCACTGAGCAAAGAGTAGCCACTGTAATATTCTCATATGTAAACATCCTAGTGGTACTAATGTTATTGCCGCTGCCATTGAACCCAGAACCTTGAGGACAAACTTTGCCTGTACTTTCTTCTTCATGAGCAAGATTGACACCTGATGGTGTAGCATTAGTACTCTTCCGTGAGGCAATTTTGCTACTATGTCTTTTGTATTCAAGTCTGCCCCTATAAAGGTAATATATGCTGTGAAGGCAACAAGGCAGATTTTTCGAAATTTATGGTAATGTAGCTCTGAGCAGAGATGAATGGCAGTGTCCCTTGCCTTGATCAGTAGATGCTCGGTAGTAGCAGTCAGGAGCCAGTCATCTAAGTACGGAAACACCCAGAAATCTAGATGCCTCAGGTGAGCCCTGACTACTGCCATGCATTTGGTAAATACTCTGGGACTGTAGTGAAACCAAAGGGCAGAGCTCTGAATTGGTAATGAGTGGCTCCCAGCCAGAAGCGTAGATATCTCCTGGATCGCCTGTCCATCTTTATATGGTAGTACGCATCCTGAAGATCTATGGAGCATATCCAATTGTCTTGTCCTAGAAAAGTATAGACTGCAGTGTCACCATCCAGAACTTTGCTTTTTTTACGGACATGTTCAGTTTGCTGAGATCCAAGATTGGTCTCCAGTCCCCCGTCATCTTTGGAACTAAAAAAAAAACCTTGAGTAAATTCCGGATCTGATTTGGTCTGCGGGGACTTCTTGGATGACTCTTTTTCTAGCAACCTTTGGATTTCTAGGGTTGATTGATCCCTTTGACTGGGTGGGATGTCTAGGATTGATCTTGATGGAGAGGGTGGAGAAGAGAAGGGTATGTTGTATCCCCTGGATATAATCAACCATACCCAGTTGTCTTGAGTGATGTTGAGTCAGGTCTTTGGGTACAGTGACAATCTGCCCCCAACTGCCTCCAGAGGTGGACAGGCGGGCCTCCTTTCAGGACCGCTGGAAGGGCCTGCCAGAGAACGTATCTCTGTCGCCCTGGTTCTGTGGACCCCTCTGCCGCCAGCACGGCGTCTTCCATTATTATTTCCCCCTCGGCCCCTGGGGGAAAATTCACCTTGTGCGTCCGGCGAAGCTCTTTGGGATTTCTGGAACCACATTTTTCCACCTTTCTGGCCTTTGGGATAAGGCCTGGTAGGGAGAGAAAAACATACTCCCATGGCAGACAGAGTTTTGCCTTCATTTTCGCTCCTGGTAAGAGTCTCTTTAACCTCTGGCCCAAACAAAGGCGAGCCGTCAAAAGGGCCGTCTATAAAGGAAGACTGAAAGGGTTCAGCAAACTCACAAAGGCGCATCCAGAAATGCCTCCTCAAAGCTATTCTTGTGCCTGCTGCCCTACTTGCTCCATCGGCTGCATAGGAGATAAGGCGAATGGAGGAGTTTACTACAGAATTTAGAGTCGCAATCTGAGAGAGTACCTTGTCTGGCACACCTGCAGCTGTAGCACCCTTGAGGGTATCTCCTAGCTCTTTCAAAAGACCCCTCTGAAGTTGGGCAAAATGGGATAAATAGTTCAGCGACCTAAGAGTAAAGGCTGCTGAAGAGAACATACGCTTCCCATATCTGTCCATCGTTCGAGACTCCTTATTCGACGGATGGACGGATGAACTTTCAGCTAATTCCTTTTTGGTGGCCGCCGCCGCCACCACAGCATCTACTGGGACACCTTTGGTTAAAAATTGCTTATCATCTGGGGCAGTAATAAACTTGTTGGGCCTCCTTGAAACAGGTTCCATGGATTCTGGAGAGCCCCGTGCCATTCGAATGACTACGCCAAGAAGTTGGTCGAAAGGCAGAGACACCCAAGAAGTGGAGGGTCAAGAGCCGAATGCCTCCAGGTATACAGACTCATCTTCAGAAGGGGAGAGGGTCTTCCAGCCACCTCTCTGCTTCATTATCTCTAAGATGTCTGAAAAGGAGACATCCTCAGAGGGTGACCATGGGGACCCTTCTGAATCCTCTAAGTCTGTATCCGATGTGACAGACTCAGGGGAGTCTAGGTGTTTCCTCTTACAGGTTCTCTTCTGAGGGACCTCCTCAAACTGGGGAGGTTTCATAAGAGTGTGTCTCACCCATTGGGGCGTCCTGGGATATCGGTTCTCTATGCTTGGGCTGGAGGGATGGTGTTGAGGTTGACACTTGCTCTTTGGAGGGAAGAGTAGCTACAGCCGAGGGTGGAGCAGTCTTGGAGGAGAACACACTCCTCATCACCTCAAAGGCACCACGATCCTGGCCTGAGGGAGCCTCCGGCTCTGAGGAACCAGACCACCTCCCCTGCACCAAGGATGATACTCCGAGGCTGATGTGGGTGCCAAACTCATCAGCGCTGAAGCCCTGAGTGGAAGAATCGGATCCGACATGGGTCTGACTCGACTCTCCGCCCCCTGAACCGGCAAGGGAGTGTAGGCTCCCAGATCCCTCGATGGAAGACAACATCGACGAGATCAGAGCGGAGGTCAGAACAGAGACACCAGGGATGGTTTTCGGGTCTGACAGTTCCACCACAAGGACCTCCAGGCAATTTGGCTCCGAACTTGGCGGAGAAATGGAAGGTAAGGTAGATTCAGTAGTCGGCTCCACGTCCTTCTGGGCTGGGCTCGAGAGAATGTTTGCTATGGCAGGTGTTCGAAGTAACCTCCTAACTACCCACTCCACATCATCGTCCGAAAGGCTCCTGGATGATCGAGAGGAATAGGTGGATGATCTGTGGCTACAATTGCAGCAAAGGAGACCGACACCAAATGGACCAGCTCCTTTTTTCACTCAGAGATGGTTCCTATAACTCAGGTGGAATCAATGGAGACTAGCCTTCTCTGAAGTGACAGACTTCGGATCCAAAGTAACCGGTTTCTCTTGTCTCTTCGTCGGCTCAGAAACCGGAGCCGAAGAAGCTGATATTTTTGAGGACTTGCCAGAAGATTTGGAGGCCTGATTCCCTTCGATAGCAGTTTCGAAAGATCCCTTTAATAAGCCGCTGACTATTAATTTGTATTTCCGCTCCTGCAGGACCCTTGAACTGAAGCCATGGTAAATAGAGCCGGAATCCTGCATGTGAACGGCCCCCAAACAATAACACAGCAAGTGTGTCCATCTGTTATAGACATTTTGTATGTGCAAGAATCACACTTTTTAAAACCGGACTGTCTAGTCGCTTTAGTAGGATCTTTAGACATCCTACAACCAGCAATTAGTCACAACCAGTACAAAAAGACACATTATAGAGTATAGTCTAACTCAATAAACAAAACCAACACCACAAGAGAGAAAGACCAAAGTTTTTTTTTTTTTTAATAAAGAAAAAGGAGAGGATTAGAGAAGAAGTCTCTAAGTTAAACAACGGACTCCTCTAACCTGAGGAGATGCCTCTAACAAACAAAGAATCCTTCAAAGTTTAAGGAAATAAGAGGAAAGGTCAGCCCTAAAACGGGCTAAGCAAGAAGGGGGCAAAAACTAATCCTCCAACTTAAATGGATTTGTTTAAGAAGAAGTAAAATTTCAGCCGGGATAGGGGAAAGGCCTGAAAGAATGACGGCTCACACAGAAGCAGCGAAAACACAGCGAAAGAAACTACAATCACTCTTAAAAAGCACTCAAAGGAGTAAGCTGTTTAACAAAGTAGAATTATCAAAGATTTAACTACTATAAATCACATAAAAAGCAAATTATGTAAAAACTTAGCCTGAGACTGCGAAAAAGCAATCCTGAAGCTTCAAGCGGCAAACGAGATCTGGGTAACTGTCGCTAGGCATCATGGGATAGGGTGTAGCTTCAAGCCACTGAAAGCTCTCTGTGCGAGTCGGAACTGATGCTCAGTTCTGAACCCAACCATCAAGAATGACAGCAAGATAGGCCAACATAACATCTGTAGGTTTTGGCATGGGTAAAGACTGAATTTTGGCAAACTGAATGTGATGCTTAGATGTTGAAAGAGAATGAGAGTGTAACTGGTGGTCATTAATAGTCGATGCCTAGTGAGAGTCGTGAAAATGTCCAGGTGCAGGAAGACCTGGAATCCTTGCAGCTGGAGATGAGCTGCCACCACTGTCATGGATTTGGCAAACACCCAGGGGGCTGTGGTGAGTCCAAAGGGCAGGGCTCTGAACTATTAGCGATTGGCCCCTAACCGAAAGCGCAGGTGTCTCCTATGATATTACTGTTCTTGAGTTCCACGGGGCACATCTAATCGTCCTTGCGCAACAGAGGCAGAATGGACTGGATAGCGAACATCTGGAACTTGGACTTCACCAATAGGTTTAGTTGGCTGAGGTCCAAAATTGGACACAGGTCCCAGGTCTTTTTCAGCAGCAAAAAGGAGTGCAAGTTCTGGACCCTCATTGTCCTATTGGGACCTCCTGGATGGTTAATTTTTGAAGATGGTCTTGAACCTCAAGATAGGCCAACTCTCTTTAGCGGGGTGGAACGTTCGGGAGAGATTTTAGAAATGGGGGGGGGGCTGAAAGAAGGGGATGAAGTAACCCCTGGAAATAATATTTAACACCCACATATCGAAGGTGAGACTTGTCCTGGCTAGGGGATGAAGGGAGAATCGACCCATGACTGCCTCCAGGGCAGGACAGCCGGGTAGTGCTTCAGGAGTGCTGAAAATACTTCTCCTCGAAGGGTTCCCAGGAGCCCTGATCTGTGGACCCCCTCTGCCTCTGGGACAGTGTATACCATTGAATCCCCTACCCCGGCTTGTGGAACAGAATTTTTGGAAAGCATCCTGGAAGCAGGACTAAGCCCTGTGGAACCAAAGTTTCTTACTACCCCTCTGAGTCTTGGAAAAGGAATATCGGGAAGTAGAGAACTTGATTCCCACCTTGGACAGAGTCTTGCCCTCCTGCTCACTGCAGGTCAATGTTTCCTTGACGGAAGGACCAAACAAGGTTGAGCCGTCAAAGGAGGATTAGTAAAAGATGCCTTAAAGGGTTCTGCAAACCCACAAAAGTGTAGCCAGGCATGCCTTCTAATAGCAATGCCTGTGCCAGCCACTTGAGAGATGGCCTCCACCATGTTGGAGATCAACCTCATAGAAGCATTAGCCAAGGAAGTCAGAGTAGACAATTTAGGAGAGATCAGTTTAAGACTCTCCTGAAGCAGTAACTCTGTAAGGGAGATGGTGAGTTCAGACACCAAATTGCTCTGAAGCCGGGTTAAGTGTGCCATGTAGTTAGTTGCTCTAAGTCTGAAAGTAGCTGAGGCAAACATGCGCTCTTCAAAGTGGTCAATTGCCCGAGACTCTCTATTCGGTGGATGGACCGAGGAGCTTCGCTTCACCAGCTCCTTCTTAGTCATGGCAGCCACCACAATGGCATCAATGGGGGTCGCCCTTATTTCAAAAGACCTTATCCTTGGGAGGACTGAGGAATTTGTCGACTATTTTGGGGATTAGTTCCACTGTGTATGTCTCTTTCCAAGCCCTGCTGGTGATAAGATCGGCACGCTCGTTGGCAGGGGGGTGAGAGACACCCAGGTAGAAGATGGGCCCATCCCAAAGGCCTTCAGGAACATGGGGTAAGACCAACCACCTCTTTGCTTGAGAATTTGCAGCATGTCCCCACAGGACACTTCCTCAGAAGGAAGACCGGGGGACCTGTTTCCCTTCTCAAAATCAGTGTCCTCTGTGAGGGACTCTCTGGGGGAGTCCATGTGCCTCCTCTTACACATCGTCTTACGAGGTGGTTCCTCCACGGTGGGCTCAGGGGAGGACTTGGAAGAGACGGGGACCCCAAGTGGGGAAGTACCCATCTAAAGGCACTTGCAGGAGGGCTGACCCTGGAAGGACGATGAGACCTCTCTACCGAAAGCCAAGAGAGGCTGGGGAGGACTTAGAGTCAAAGGAGAGGTTACTGCCAAGCTGTAGGAGGTCCTCTCTACAGACTGGAAGGCCAACGGACTGGACAAAGCCCCCTGTGGCTAGGGCCACCAGGGGGGAAGAAGGGACCCCGACCCGGTACCGAAGCTCTCTGACTATATTGGCCTTGAGCTGTCCAGTGCCGAAGTCCCTGACGATATCGGCACTGAGCTGTCTAGTGCTGAAGTCCCCAAGGGAAGAGAACGAACCGAAAGCTCAAGGCCCGTTGGTAGGTGGACTAAAAAAACAACTCCAGCATTGCATATGAATCTTCCACATTGCCAGGATTTAGTCACATTTAAAATTGCATCTAAGGGAACTGGAACTTCACTTGCTACTTCACCACTCACATTAATGCCTTTCTGAACTATCATAAATTTCTAAAAACACCAAAATGGTCGCAACAGACTGTTCACGGTCACAGAAAAGCATAGTTTATCTTACACACAGCACATGCAGAGCCTTTTCAGGACTCCTGGCACATACTTGGAAAAAGAATGGATGCTTTATTACACACAAGTCATTTTATTCATTTTTTTTTCATGGAAAGGGCAGTATGCTACCTGACATAAAGGAGACAAGGTAGCTGCTCCCAGTCACTGGGTCAGCTAGACAGTTCTCAAAATTGCCCTGACTAAATGCAATTATGATTACAGTACCATCCTAAGAATTATAATTTGACTGGTTGTCCTGTATTTGTTAGTGTTTGTTGTCCATTTTAAGTCTGGCAATAACATCAACTTATCATATTAGAAATAAGACGAAGCATTAGACGATGTAAACAGTGGCAAGAGTTATATAAAATATTTGTATGGATTAGGAACTAGTCACAAATGATAGGAAACACCACACAAATAAAAATGATATTAGCTATCAATAAGAGCAGATATGCAGAAAATACAGTTTTGTAAGTAAACTTACCATAACAGTAGATGTTGAAATGATCACTGCTGCAGTAGCCTTAGCTATACGGGTTATGTCCTGCACAGGATATACTAGCTGCCCAGTTTCCAAAGCTTCAAGGCACATTCCACATGACAAGTCAGTCAGCTCCAGCTGAGTTAACTAAAAAGACAGGTTTGGGCACAAAGCACTTCAGAGCTTTCATACCAACAGACAAAGGGAGGCTGAGCCCTGAAAAAAAATGCTAGGAACAAAAAATAAATGTCCACATCCTGACAAACAGCATACCAGAAAACAAAGCAAATGGACGGACAGAGTGGCTACTGTTGCAGTGATCATTCAAACATCTTCTGTTATGGTAAGTTTTAGTTACATAACTGTAGTATGTTCATTCTGTTAATCACTGCTGCAGTAGCCTTAGCCACATGAGTAGATTACGCTACCTTAACACATTTGGGATGTGGAAGGAAAAGGGTCCAGTAGCCCGTCCTAGCAAAGCCAGATTTACAATCAAGCATGTAATACTTTGTAAAAGTACATATGCAGGACCAAGCTGCTGCTTCTAGAATACTTCTAGAATCAAACCCTTTCCAAAAAGTAAGAGATGAAACCAAGGACCTGATAAACTGGGCCCTGATCCTCCCTAGAATAATTTTCTTGAGATGAGTATAACAAATGGTAAGAGCCTGAGACTATTTCTTCTTCTTTCGGCTTTTTCCCGGTAAGGGGTCGCCACAGCGGATCTCCTTGTCTGCTCATGATTGGCAGTGGAGTTTTACGGTGTTGAGTTGCCAGCCCAGCGCCCAACCTTCCACAGAAGGCACACACATGCCCACACTCACACCTAGGGCCAATTTAGAGTGTCCAATCCACCTGCAGCATGTCTTTGGGATGTGGGAGGAAACCGGAGCACCCGGAGGAAACCCACGCGACCACAGGGAGGACATGCAGACTCCGCGCAGAGGGCACCCCAGCCAAGGATCGAACCGGAGAACCTCTTGCTGTGAGGCGGCAATGCTAACCACTGCACCACCGTGGCCGCCCGGTAATAGCTTGAGACCACCATGTATAAATAGTCTGGTTTTTTCATGTTGCCCCATCCTCTTACCTTCAGAAGAAATGAACAACTGATCTGAAGATTTGAAAGATTTAGTGTCAAGACAGCACCTGAGTTGAATGCAGACATCCACGGTAAGGAGTATCCTTTCTCCCTCATTTTAAGTTCAGGAAAGAAAATGGGAAGATGGACAGTCTGGCTTAATGTAAACTCGGATACCACTTTAGGCATAAAAAAAGGATTAGTTCTCAAAGAAACCCAGTCTCTGAGGAAAATGAGATAGGGTTGGCTCACCATCAGAGCTTGCAACTCAGATACCCTTCTTGTAGAGGTCAAAGCAATCAATAAAACTGTTTTCCATGTTAAGAACCACAAGTCAACCAGATAAGCTGGTTCAAATGGAAGTGTTAGTATTTCAGATACAAAATTAAGATCCCAAGGACGGGACACTGGTTTTCTTGGATGTCTCTTATACAAAACTCTTTTCAAAAATATTTTGGCATGAGAATGCATTGAAAGAGGAGGATCCATGGGCAGACGTTGAAATTGTTGATAAATGAACCATGATAGATGATTAAAGGCCACAGGATAGTAACTCACACAAATAATGTAAAACCAGAGTACAACTAGCCCTGAATGGGTGCTGGTTGTGTTGTTGGCACAAACTAGAAAACCTTTTCTATTTGCTAAAGTATGACTTTCTAGTGGCAGGCTTTCTTGCCTCCATTAGTACCTGCTGCACCATCCTCAGTAAACAGGTGCCTAAAGGGAATTAAGATCCTATCAACCAAGGTAGTCAACTAAAGTTGAATGGGGCTGGGGTGTATCAAATACTCCTGAACATGTGCAAGTAGATCCATTCTATTAGGAAGCTTGTGGTACCTGCTCCTAACCATTTCCAAAGAAGGGAGGACCATGGTTGCCTGCGCCAGAAGGGAATCATCAAAATGATCATCAGGTATTCCTTCCAAATCTTCAGGAGAACCCTGAATATCAGTGGAAATGGTGGAAAAGCATAGAGGAACATTCATGTCCAAGGAAAAGAAAAGGCATCTGTCTTCCAAGTCTTCATGCATGGAGTCCTGGAGCAGAAATTTGCCCACTGATTGTTCAGACAGAAGGCAAACAGGTCTATTTGAGGAACGCCCCACAGATGGATCAAATCTTGAAAGGCCACCTAATACAGTTTCCATTTGTGAGAGTGTGCTCTTTGTCCTGCTCAGCTTGTTTACTACACAATTTTGCTCTGATGGAATGTAAAATGCATGTACAGTGAGATTGTACTGTGAAGCTACATCCCAAGCCAACATGGCTAGTCTGCAAAGGGGTATGAACTGGTTCCGCCTTGCTTTTTGATGTACATCATCAATGTAGTATTGTCTGTAACAACTTGAAGAGGGCCTGGGGACCACAGATAATAGAGATAGTTGAGTGCCTTAATCAGCCAGGCATCTCTTTTATATTTACATGCTTGCATCTGTCCTTGGGTTCTCACACCATTTTATCCATCCTGAAACTGCTCCCCAAACAATGTCAGGGTGACTGATGGCTTTGGAACAGGAAGGAAGAAGGGGAACCCAGATTTAAAGATATCTGCAGTCTCTATGTGGATTCTTTTCTGACAACCCCCTGCACTGGGATTTGAAAAAAAAAATACATAAATAAAGGATGTTGGTGCTGGGACCAAACAGAGTTCAAATGCCACTGTATCATTCTCATGTGGAATCACACCAGAGATATTACGAGAATCACAGATTTCAAATATTCCCTTGTTGTGACTGAACTTTGAGTGGAAAACCTTAGAAATAGACCTAGATATACATTTATTTTTTCATGTGGAATATTTCAGAGGGAGCTTATCTACCCAGTAAAAGAACAGCACAAGCTGACTGTTGATCCTCTGGTCGCATGGAAGATGCCTTGAAGATTTTGAAACTGGCCAGCTGTTATATCCTATGCAGGCTATAACCCACATAGCTAAGGCTACTGTAGCAATGATCAATATGCTGAACATCAGGTGTGAAAGATAAGACCTATCCTATGGTAGCTTGGCCAAATGTCCATACATGACCCCAGCTCAATATGTTAGAGCTTATAAATACTAGATGTCATGTAAACTGGAGTGAGATCTGATGAAGTCCAATTAGGGGCAAAAACGGTCTTCTGTTTAATATCTTTTATTTTCAATAAAGAATCATATCAGTTTCTAAATACATTATGAGTGCTTGATTATTCTAAAATTCCAACTTCCAACTTTGTTGCTCAAGAAGTACCAGAAGTACCAGTTTTTCCTGTGGTTAAATGTTTTTTTCTTATGAGTGGGAAGCATCTTTTCCCCTAAGTCTAGAAAACTATTGTACCTCACTATATATATGGGTCTAAAGCAAAAAATGAAAAACTAAAGCAGAGTACGGAACAGTGCAATAAAAAGAAACCAAATAAATAAATGCACTGAACCTACAGAGCTAGAAACGTAGTTTAATATACAGAAAATAATAAGACCAGGTAAGCGCTTTCACTACAGCAAAGTCGTTTCATCAGACAACTATTCCAAAATGAATGCATCATTAAATAATCATTTAGCAGCCACATGACAAATTAATATAATTAATTAAAAAAACCCTTATAAGGAAAATAGAAAATACATCATGAATATAGTAACATATTTCATCATGACAGCATAAAAATTCATAAAAATCTTTATAGAAAACTATTTAAAATTTATAGTTTATTATATATTTATTAAAAGTAAGTGCAAATATATATTACTATAGGAATTAATTATTTGTTATTTGTGTCTCAAGGGACGTGCCTTCAAAAAAGGTTTAACAGAAGAGTCACTATTTAGACCTGGAAATTTCTCAGCAGTGAGCAGAAGAATCCATTTCTGCTCAGCTTCTTCTGTGTGATTTTCCAGGTCCCATCCCATGTGGAGCCAGTGTTGCCAACTTGGTAATGGCCCAGTGGGAACATCTTTTTGTGTTTAATAATTGTGACTTCAAGAACAAGATTGTGTTTTATACCCACTACTTGGATGACATCTTTATTTTGTTTGACGGGGACCAAACTGATAGTCAATCTTTGGTGGATTATTTCAATAATACCACTAGTTTCTTGGAGTTCACTTTTTCTTTTCACACAGAGTCCATTTTATACCTAGACATTTTGTTGTCTAAGGACCACACTATACAGCAATTCACATCCACTATTTATAAGAAATCTACATATTCCAACACGTTTCTACACTACTCTAGTTGTCACCCACCCTACCAGAAACATGCTATAGTCAAAGGCCAATTGGTCTGGGCTGCACGTATTATAACATTGGATGAAGATTTTTTTGCTGAATGTAGACATCTGAAAAGTTTATTTCTACAACGAGGTTACCCTGATCATATGCTCAATGCAATCATCGAAGAAGTAACGGTTAAATGTTTAAATCACTTTTACAGACCAATCTTAGAAAGTACGCCAGCTGTACAAAATGACACAGTTAACATTTTGCACAGCTGTTGGTCACTCTTAATGAGTCATAGCAACCAGAAGCTTTGAATGTTACTTTCATAACAACTTACTACTCTAACAGTAAAGAGTGCTTTCAAGTTTTATGCAAGAACTGGGCAATCTTTAAGAGTGACAACAATGTCTATCAGAAGTTTGGTGTCAAACCTATGACAGTATATAGGAGAGCAAAAAACCTTAAAACCTTTTTAGAACAACACCCAACAGGTAAAGTTAAGACACCTGGCATGTATAAATGCCAAGCTTGTAGTTATTGTCAGTATGTTTTAGAATCTAACAGATTTAAAATACATGACCACCAGTACACTTTGAGAGTCAGAGTGAATTGTAAATCTAGATATGTGATCTACCTAGCTCGGTACCAAATTTGTCCAGCTTATTACGTTGGCAAAACTGAGAGGCGCCTCCGTGATCAGATTTACGAACATATATATGCAATAAGAAAACAGAAGCTCGAGAACGCACTAGCCAAACATATTTCATTACATCCTGATCATAATTTTAAGTTTATTATTATTGATCAAGTACCGGTAGACCCTAGAGGTGGTCCAACCCCTCTAAAACTTGAAGAAACAGAGTTAAGCTGGCAAGTTAGATTAAACGCATATAACGTACCCGGTTTAAATGAGGGATGTTCAATTAGTATTGTGCTTAAATTGAAGAGCCTGCATAGACTGACTGTAACAATTTTGTTAAGAAGGTAATGACGTTTTTTACCAGGTTAACAGTGTTCATAGAGGACATTTTCTTGTCAATCTACTGTGAATTACTGTTTACACAGGTTGTATTATAGCATTGATGTATGGATTTATTTTTTACTTTCATTATTAGTTGTATTCACATATTTATCTAATGTTTATTTTTGATCTAGTGACTTTGATTTAGTGTAGGCGTGTTTTTATTACATAACATATGTTTTTATTAGATATATATATATATATATATATATATATATATATATATATATATATATATATATTTTTTTTTATTGATAGTTGAATGTATTTAGAATGTAGACTGTTGTAGATGTATTTAATAGGTACATTGTGCTTTAAGAGTTTAAATGGATTAACTGACAATTATCTTTTGTCTATTTAACCTGCTTGCTTGAAACGTTTGGTATCTGAAGAAGTTTGTATATGACAACAAATGAAAAGCGCTTCATTTGATTAACAGTTTAACTCGGTCGTGCTGTGTCATGGTTTCTACCTTCTGTTGTTTAGATTATCAATAGGAGTATTGTTTAGGGACATTATGGAGAAGGAAGATTTGATGTGGTTAACGGTCTTAGGAAGAAAGAGTGGCAATTTTGTTTTTTTAGGGTTGAGAATGAGCTGGTTATTCGAGAGCCATTTCTTGACTGAGTTAAACGATGGCTGGGTAGTTGATAGGAGTTCAGAGGGTGAGTTGGCAATAGTGATGACTGTAGAGTCATCCGCGTATTGGACAATGGTAGACTGAGGGCAAGAGGAGTAGAGTAAGTTGGTGAAGATATTAAAAAGTAGTGGTCCAAGAATGGATCCTTGGGGGACACCCATTCTTACTAGAAGGGGAGCAGATAGTGCAGAGTGCCATCTCACTGACTGCAATCTGTCAGTGAGGTAGCTAGAGAACCATGCAACTGTATCAGGAGAGAAGTTAAGGTCTGTTAGTTTGTTTAGTAGCAGAGAGTAAAAAAGAGTGTTGAAAGTCTTTGATAGGTCAAGGAATAGACAAGATATGAGTTAATGATCATCTTTGGCTAGAGTAATGGTGTTCAGGAAGAATAGTAGAACTGGGGTGGTACTATGCTTGGGTCGGAAACCATGCTGTGTAGGAGTGAGCAGTTTTTCCTGTATGAGATATTCCATAACTTGTTTGTATACACATTTCTCCAGGACTTTAGAGAGAGGGGGAGAGGATAGCAATGGGTCTGAAATTGGATTTCTGAGGAGTTGCCTCCTTTATGAACAGGAAGAGTGTAGAATTGTTTCTAGATTGATGGAACTTTAGATTCAGAGATGGAGCAATTTATTAGGATAGATACAGGCAGAGCAAGGGAGTGAGCTGCTCTCTGGAGAAAATATGAAGGGATATTGTCAGCAGACACAGAGTATGGTTTTAGCTTAGAGAGTAGAGTTTTGATATAGGTAGTGGGAATAGGTTTAAGGGAGAAGGTGTTTACAGAGTTAGTAGTTGAAGAAGGTTCAGGGATGTTAGGAGTATTAATGTTCGAGGGATTGGAGTTAAATAATTTGGTTATCAATTTAATCAAATAGGTGTTGAAGGCATTGTCTGTCTCTTCAGGTGACCTGTCTGGGCATGGACTGGGTGAAGTAGGGTTGCCAAGATGGAGTATTTGGTTTATACCATTCCAGAATCTTTTTGGAACAGATTTTAATGTTATTGGGGGGGTAATAGTAGAAATCTTTTTTGTCTTTGTTGATGATTTTTTTGTTTGATTTCCAAGTTCTTTACACCTTTGCAAGTCAGCGGGGCGTTTAGATTGTACCCATATTTTCCAAGCCCCATCTCTGGTTTTCATAAGGGTGTGAGTGGTTTTAGATAGCTAGCGTGACATGTTAGCTTTTATCCAAACTTTTCTGGGGGTAGGGGCTAAGGAATTTAAGATGTTAAGGAAAGTTGAGATGAAGGCTTTGCCTGCTTCGTTTAATGGGAGCTGGGTGAGGAAGTTCCATTTAACTCTAGAGAGGAGGGCTCTAAATGTTTCAGGGTTAAAGTTGGAAGGTTTACGGCAGGTGATAAGCCTGTGTGGTTTCCAGAAGTGGTGAGTATATCTGAGCACTTTTATTGGCGAGTGATCACTCAGAGAGTGTTTATGGATTGTGGTAATTGCATGAATTTGAAACAAATATCCAGTCTATAAGGGAGCTTGGAAAATGGGAATTATTAGCATGGGTAGGTTGAGAGATTAGTTGTGTAAATCCATATAGATTTATATAGTGTGGAAAGTTAGGATTACTGAGGGTTTGCCAATTAATGTTTACATTCCCAAGAAGGATGGTTTCATTAGGGATGCTTTGAGAGATATATGAGACTATATTTTCCAGCAGGGGAATGTTGTCTCCTGCTGGAATATACAGGGACACTACTTTAATGGTAGTATAGTCAATGAGCTTAAGGTTAGCTGCAGCAGATGTAAAGGAGGGGATTTGTTGCTTAGGATGGGAGAGAGTGAGGTTATTGGAGTAAACTATGGCAACTCAACCACCTTTTTTGTTTAAGCAGTTAAGGCGAAGTATACTGTATCCAGGGGGAAGAATGTTTTTAGCTAGGTTTTGGGGTTTTAGCCAAGTTTCAGTTACAGAAATAACATCTGGGGTATGATGAGTTATCCATGCATGAAACTGGCTTACTTTGTTAAGGATGCTTTGAGTACTGATAGAATAAAAAGAGATTTGTTTATTAGTTGTGGATGAGTGGCTAGAGTTGGGAAGGGTGGTAGCGTTAGAAATAGGTCCTGGGTTTGGATGCATGTCACCAGATAAGAGCATAAATATCTATATTTATCTATTTCTAACAATCAAAAGCAAACTTAACCAAAGATGACTTTACAGAGATGATAACACCGGGCCGTTACTTTCCCAAATGATCACACTACCAAATTTTTTAACAAGGTAAGTATGCACTTGCCCAACATGGAACGAGGAAACACACCACAGTATGTCCAACCCACCCAGGTGGTGGGCTACGCCCTCCTCCCAACCCCTGTAACTAAATATACCAACTATGGGATCACACTACAGTGGGGAAAAGGACAAATTTCACCATGTTGGCTAAGTGCATACTTATCCTGTTAAACAATTTGGTAGTATGATCATTTGGTAAAGTAACGGTTCAGAGCTGTCATCTCAGTAAAGTCATCTTTGGATAAGTCGGCTTTCGATTGTAAACTCATATATATGTGTGTGTGTGTATGGGTCTGTCGGATTAAGTTTTCAGAAACTCAAAATTTATATGGCTGAGACCATATGATTGTTTCCGAAAACTCGAACATCAACAAAACCCACAAAAAAATATCTTTTTTATGTTTTAACGGGTGGGGGGGGGAGCCCCCTTGTGCCCCCCACAAGCCCTAGAAATTATATATACCAACTCCGAGATTGGACTACAGTGAGGGAAAGGGTAAATTTCCCAATCTGCACTCTACTGCAATTTCCATTCAAATGCTTTGGGTTTTCAAAAACTCGATGACTATACAAATTTCGAGTTTCTGAAAACTCGATCAACTTACAAGGAATCTCTATACATATATACCTACATAAATACATATATATATATATATATATATATATATATATATATATATATATCTACATACATATATATGTATATATATATATATATATATATATATATATATATATATATATATATATATATATATATATATGGGTCTATTTCATTTCACCTAACTTCCAATTCACTGACTTTCATTTCACTGACCCCATTTCACTGAAATTTCATTTGACTGACACTTCATTTCACTGACAGTTCATTTGACTGACAAGTATTATTAGCAAGAAAATGGAATATGCCCCCTTCCCCACTGTAGTGCAACCCTGGAGTTAGAATATATAGTTGGGGGGGGCACAGCCCCCCACTTCATTTCATATGATATTAAGTTTTGATATAATATTGCTTAGTAAAAGAAAAGTAAGTGGGGGGCTTCGCCCCCACACCCCCCCAACTATATATTCTAACTCCAGGGTCACACTACAGTGGGGAAGGGGGCATATTCCATTTTCTTGCTAATAATACTTGTCAGTCAAATGAACTGTCAGTGAAATGAAGTGTCAGTCAAATGAAATTTCAGTCATTTGGTCTCAGTCAAATGGGAGTCAGTGAATTGGAAGTTAGGTGAAATGAAGTAGACCCATATATATATATATATATATATATATATATATATATATATATATATATATATATATCTATATATATATATACATATATGTATATATATATATATATATATATACATATATATACATATATATATACACACACACACACACACACACACACACACACACACACACACACACACACACACACACACACATATATATATATATATATATAAATATATGCGTGTGTACGCACACGTTTTTTAATGGCATGTTCCTAACAATAGATGCAGGAAATAAATCAACAGAATGTTTTTCCTGTCATTCTTCGGACAGCATCTTGCAAAGGATACGTCTTCTGTGAAATTAGGCTTTTCCCAGAAGGGTTAATCCAGTTAATAAAATATACATTCATAGGACTACTGACAAGGCTGAACGATGACAAGGTGGAAAAATACTAGCCTGGAATTTAACACCTATATACTGCAAAAACCTTTCATGAAAATCTTGTGACTGACAAAAGCCAGAAAGTGAAATACAGCTTCTATAGCTGTTAGATAAGTAAATGACAGTCAGTACATCATCTGCTGTGATCTTGATGGAAAGTGAGCAATTGTGCTGACAGCTGAATATATTTTCCCTATCAGCAGAGACCACAGCAAGATGGATTGGGGGACACTAAACATATAATGACATACAGTCCCAAAAACAAAGTCTGAAATCCACAGGGCCTGGACTGTTGACAAACAGGAATTATAAGCCACCCTCCCACAGCAACAAAATGTCATACGTGACAGAAGAATTCAGCAGTAGTAATCTAAACACACCTGCAATATATTTATTTCTGAGGCAGTGATTTTTTTCCATTCCATTCCTGCTATGGCTGTAGTTGGCCAAGAATTCAACAGCCAGACACATTCTTAGGATGTACAATAACTGTAAACACCAAGCAAAGGGAGGGGCAATCAAGGCTCATTTAAGATATCAAATCACAGTGACCTTGGCAATTCAATCCATGTCAATCCATGGGGCACCACATACTGGTAAATGACAACATGAAGTTGAACTGGTGATACTAAAATATACTCTAAGGAATGACAGCAGGTTAGAAGACAGGACACCATACAACTGCAATAATTATGCAGCACACAGTCCTGCATTGTCTGTAAGAGGCATCCCACTTACTCAGGTGTGTGCAGCCTGAACCCCATTCAGCACTTGACTGACTGCACTAATAAGCACACACTGGGAGGCAGCAGAATTCGCCACTGAACACAGCTCCAATTTACTGAAGGTCCAATGTACACAGGGATGTGTAAACTAATGGGCTCACATCCTTTGTGTGGGATACCAGGTGGAAGCTAGTGGCACAACATACAGTGTTATGTGACCTATACAAATGAACTATGGGAGGATAAAAAGCAAGGTGTGCTCTACGCAAAATACAGCCATGTAACAATAAAAGTACAGTTGTGTATACTTACCATAAATGTAGATGTTCGAGTGTATTCACTGTTGCAGTCATTAATTTTGGGTTATCTGCCTGCAGGTAGCCCTCAGCCGGCCTGAATATCAAAGTATTGGATTCCTGCATCGGATGCTGTCTCTTCTTCCATGACGTCAGGGGGTATAAAACATGCAGCCGACACCATTACATCAGTTTTTCTTGCCCCAGATGTCTGGTGCCCCCAAAATGGGACTCAATTATACGTTAAGTTACACCTCCAACAAAAAGCAAATACACCAGAAAGCTTAAATACACCAAACAAGAAGGATGGTAGAGCCAAGAGAAGTCAGGTGGCTGGAGGGAGGTGGCTGGAGGGAGGGTAACCAGGACTACAACAGTGAATACACTCGAACATCTACATTTATGGTAAGTGTACACAACTGTACCTATGTTCTTCATGTTTCACTGTTGCAGTCATTATATTTGGGTTGATTCCCAAAGCTAAGGAAGGCAGGAAGAAGTTAGAGAGCATTAGGACCAGCTATTAAGCCCTGCAAGACTGCAGTGGCAAAACCAGCTCTGGATTTAAAAAAAATAGGCATGTTTTGAGGATTTGGGAAAAAAGTAGACAAATAAATGGACTGATTAAGAGCCACACTAGACACCACCTTGGGCATAAAGGAAGGACTGGTCCTGAGGGACATCCTGTCTGCATGGAAGATGATGAAGGGCTCCACTGCCATGAGGGCCTGTAATTCAGGCAGTCTTCTTGCTGAAGTGATGGTTAGAAGGAAGGCTGTTTTCCAAGAAAGGAATTTCAACTCTGCAGTTGCAGCTGGCTCAAAAGGAGGGAGAGTGAGCGTTTCCAATACAAAGTTAAGGTCCAAGGCTGGAGTAGGGGCTCTCCTGGGAGGTCTTACATTTTGGCCCCTCTGAGGAATTGCTTTAGCAGGGGGTGAGTGAAGAGGGGTGGTTCAATATTGTAATGTGCTGAAATGGCAGAGGCATGAATTTTAATTGACGAGAAGGAAAGGCCCTTGAGGAGCATTTCTGTTTACTGAAGAATATGCGATAAGCTGGGCACCGTTGTGCCCATCCCCTGAGTCTGGCTCCAGGAACAGTATCTTTTCCACTTTTCAGCATAGGATTTTCTAGTACTAGGCCTCCTTGCCTCCAGAATGACATCTAGCACCTGTTTACTGAGGGATGTTATGGGAGAGCTCAAGGAATTAGCCAGGTTGCAAGGTTCAGGGTTTGAAACTGAGGGTGCAGAATCTGGCCCTCCTGCTGGGACAGCAGGGAAAGGGGTCTGAGGCAGGTGCCATGATCCCAGCCTGGTCCCAGTAATGTCATAATGCGCAAGAGGGGGTACCATTGCTGGTGTGGCCAGTCTGGTGCAATCAGTATTGTCCTTGGTTTGTCCTGTTTGATCTTTAGCAGAACCTTCGAGAGGAGAGGCAGAGGGGGAAAGGCATAAACTGAGAGGCTTTCCCATGTGAAGGACAGGGCATCCACTTTCCAAGCTTGACTGTGGGAAGTCCTTGTGTAGAATTTGTCCAATTGGTAGTTCTGAGGGGAGGCAAACAGGTCTATCTCTGGATTACCCCATTTGTTTCTCAAGAGGTTGAATATCTTTTGTTCCAGTTTCCACTCGTGTGGGTCCATGAGAATTCTGCTTAGGTTGTCTGCCCGTGAATTTAGCTTGCCTGGCAGGAACTGAGCTTGTAGGTGCACTTGGTAGCTCAAGGCTGTGTTCCACAGAGCCATGGCTAGTCTGCAGAGAGGGTACGAGTGGGTTCCCCCCCTGCATGTTTACGTACCACATAACTGTGGTGTTGTCTGTCTTTACCAATAACTGTCCTGGAAGAATGTGGTCCTTGAAGGCTGTCAGCAAATTCTGTACAGCTAACATTTCTTTTTGGTTGATATGCAGGTGCATCTGTCTCGGGTTACATTTGCCCAGAATGCACTGACCTGACAAGTGAGACCCCCATGCATAGTCTGATGCGTCTGTTGTTAGGGTTTTGGCGGCAGTGGGTAGAGAGAATGGGAGCCCCGTGCTGTGGTAGCTGGTCTCTGTCCACCAAAGGAACTCTGTCTTTATACAAGGAATGATAGGAATCATTGATTCCAGGTCCTGAGAATGTTGACACCATAGGCTTTTTAGATACCATTGCAGTTTCCTCATATGCAGTCTTGCATATGGAATTAGTAGAATGCAAGAGGCCATGAACTCCAGGGCTTGCAGGATTTCCCTTGGAGATAGCTGGGTCTTTGTGGCCAGTAGTTTGAAGTAGGTTGTCAAATAAACTGGTTTCGCTGGAGTGAGGAAAGCCATCTGGGAAGTTGTACTCAAGCTTGCTCCCAGGAATACAATTTGTTGGCAGGGTACTAGGTGAGATTTGTTTTCGTTTATGGTGTACCCCAGTTAGTTTAGAAGTTTCTTTACGAATGCCAGATGTTTTAGTAGCAATTCCTGGCTTTCTGCCTGAATCAGACAATTGTCCAAGTATGGGTATATCTGAATATTTCTCTGCCTGCAAAATGCAATAGCTGGAGCTAGACACTTTGTGAATACCCTGGGCACAGTAGATAAGCCAAAGGGAAGAGCAGAGAACTGACAGTGCATGGAGCCTGCTCTGAAGCGTAGGTATTTCCTGCAAGATTCCCTTATTGGAATGTGCAGGTAAGCTTCCTTTAAGTCTAAGGTTGCCAACCAGGCATCTTTGCCTAGCATAGGAAGCAGCTGTTGAAGTGTTAGCATTTTGTATTTTGGGATTACCAAAAAGGTGTTTAGAATAGAGAGGTCCAGGATAGGACGCCAGGAACTGTCTTTTCTGGGTACCAGGAAAAGTCTTGAATAAAAACCTTGTCCACTTTCTTCTGCTCGGACAGGTTGAATAGCCCTGATATTTAGAAGACAGAGAACCTGCTGTTGAGCCTCTGCCCACTGATTTGGGGGTAGGTCTGGCCAACCGTTTGAGGTTGGTAAGGTGTGGAAGTGGAATCTGTATCCTTGGAAAACTATATTTAACACCCATTTGTCCTGGGTAATGAGGTCCCAGTTTCTTGCATGCAGTGCGAGCTTTCACCCTAAGGGAGCAGGCAGTTGAGCAGGGCTTGGAAGAGTTAAGGTTAAGTCATTGTGACATTTCTCCATAGGGGGTGTCTTACTACTTCCAGCTTTGGAAGTGGGAGCCCCCCACTGCTTAGGCCTGTGTGTACCTTGAGACTGTAGCCTAGGTGGTCTGCTGTTCCTGGGTTTGGACTGAGAAGGCCTGGAAGAGACTGGAAAGGACCAATTCTTATAAGGCCAATGCCTACTAAATCTGGGAGGCTGTACTTGCAGGAAATCGTTAACAGTTTGCATAGATTTAGCTTTTTTCCTCCATTTTTAAGAACAACTTATGCTTTGTTGCCAAACAGGTGGTCTTGGTTTAAGGGAGCATCCAGTAATTTAGCTTTAACATGATCTGGCATGTTTTGCTCCTTAAGCCAAGCATGCCTTCTAAGTACAGACCCAGTGACAGCAGTCCTGGAAGATGCTTCTAAAGAGTCAAAACCACATTGCAAAGCATGTTTACGAACTTGTTCAGCAGAATGCATTAAATCCTGTAATTCTTTATGTTCAGCACAGTCAGGAATCAACATCATTTTCTGTTTAAGTAGTCCCATAATATGCTGCTGATACTTTAACATATGAAACTGGCAATTTAAAGCCCTAATGGCCAAAGTATCAGAAGTGTATACCTTCTTCCCCCATCTGTCCAAGGCCCTGGAATCTCTATCAGAGGGGGGTACGGTTTTTGGCAACAGTAGCCTTAATGCCTTTTGGTCCTTGGGAAATGGTCTCTGGATCCGCAGTAGGATTCTTGAAGAGAAACTTGTGAGAGTCAGGTACTCTGTAATACCTGTCAGGTTTTCTGTGAGCTGGAGGTAAAGTGTCTGGGGCCACGCTAGATTCCAAAAAGGCATCATCTACAATGTCCAGAACAGGAGGGTAGCTAAAGGCCTGTGTTGAGGGAGGAGTAAGAATTCCCTAAGCCTCTTTTTGGAGTCAGAGAAATCCTGGCTTTCCCAGCGGAAACGCTCCCTGAGAGAGTGCAAGTTTTCACCAAAAGAAAAATCTTCTGGAGGGGAAGCAGAGGGAATGGAATCCTCAGCATCAGAATCATCATTGGTGGATAAGGGCAAATCCTGGTAATCAGAAGAAACAGAAATTTCAGAATCCTGATCAGAAGAATAAGAAGGAAAATCAGTTCTACGTCTCTTAGAGGGGGAAGGCTGGCTTCCCTTAATTAAAGTAATAAGGTCTTCAGCCATTCTAAGCATTTGTTTTTTAGGCATGCAATTTAGATGTCGGTTTTCTAGGCGTGGGTCGAGTTTTGGGCCTTGATGAAGAAGACAGCATCTGTTTGAAATGCAAATCTGTAGGCCTGAATACACCCTCAGAAGCCGGTGCCCACACAGCAGCTCCAGACCCATCCAAGGTAGAGACATCCGCAGGTTCCATAGTCGAAGAAGCATCTCGTGGCATACTGGACTCCGAATGGGTCTCAGTAGAAGCTTGCGAATCTGAAGTAGCGGGTATCAGGGGCTGCAAAAACACCTCAATGAGTACTGGCGAACTGGCGACTAGCTTAACAGAAGCGTGGTCGGCAGTTTTGGACCCATGCGGTCTGTCTTTATCTTTATGTTTTTTTAGAAATGTCGCAGTCGGATGGCTTACTGAAGCCATTTCTGGATAGTTATACCGAGTACCAAAATAATTTGCTGCAAAAATGGACCGACGACAAATAGTTTGGGGGTTGAATAAGGCACAAAACTGACAGCGAGGGACATCATGTTCTGGGCCTAAGCAAGGAATGCAGTACGAATGAAAATCTTTATAAGGTATTTGCTTTCCTCAGGCAAGACAATTGTTAACTTTTTACTGACATCGGTTAAGAGCAAGAAAAAGGATCCCCAATGGAGTACTTAGCTTTTTTGAAGACTTAGGTTCTGAAACTCAAAAACGAAAATTTCAGGAGTCGGCTGACCTGCACATGGAAACTGCTTCTGCTTCGGGCACTGCGCGGCAAGAAAGACTAATGTAATGGCGTTGGCTGCACGTTTTATACCCTCTGACGACCTGACATCATGGAAGAAGAGAGAGCATCCGACGTAGGAATCCAAGACTTTGATATTCAGGCTGGCTGAGGGCTACCTGCAGGCAGATAACCCAAATGTAATAACTGCAACATTGAAACATGAAGAACATCAAAATACAAGAATATACTAGCTGTAACTAGATACCAGTTTCACTGTAAGAAGAAACAGAATAGCAAGGCAATGTGTACTGGTGTGAGTGCTGGTGCCTGAAAAAGGACAGTGTGAAAAACATGTAGTGGTATTTTAAAATTTGGACAGACACAAAAAACTGACATGTAGCATACCACTGAAGCTTGTAATTGTAAACAGTAGCACTCGTAGTTAAGGATGGTCCCCAAGAAGGCAAATGCATAAGACACTGGCAAGCCTGAAATACGCATAGTGTAGAAGCTCATGCTGATCACATCAGATGCAGCCACTATACTATCCTCGACTGCAAAACTTGCAAGAATGGTATTCAGGTAACCTGATGAATAAACACAGTTTGTGCTAGGCATTCTTGATCTGTATAAGCACACAGAGGATTTCTACACATCCACAGTGGATACACTCCACTTTGCATGTCATTCCAATGAATTATGCAAGAAAATATGACAAACAACAAAAGCAGATTTTTCAGGAACTTTCAATCAGCTTACTGTGTATAGTGTATTCACTGTGATGCCTTACATATTCTACAAGATGTACACTTATACACAGTGTGCTGACTACAGCAGCAAACAGAATTTCGTGCCTCCTTATGTACATACTTGATCATCTGACAGACACATTTTATTTATATATATATAAAAGTTTTATATATACATATATATATATATATATATATATATATATATATATATATACACACACACACACACACACATATATATATATATATATATATATATATATATATATATATATATATATATATATATATATATATATATATATATATATATGTATATATATATCTATATATATATATATCTATATATATATATATATATATATATATATCTAGGGCTACACCCGCATGTAATAATAATGCAAATACCTGCATGTCCATATCTTGCCAAACTTATTGGTGGGATGCCAGACTGTATTTTGCAAACATTTTCTCTCACACAATGCCCAGTACACCCTTACCCCATACCTACCTACCCTGCACATGCCCCTTTTGCTCTACTATAAAAGTAGAGGGTAGACTAACCCAATGAGAGCATCATGCAGCAGAAATTGTGGGACTCAATGCCTCTATGCTCATTCTATGACTAGGAGCAAAACAGAAGCACTGAACCCAAGCTGATGCAGGGGTGACCTGAAGAGGGCTGTGCAGAAGAGATGCCCTCGCAATCTGACAGATTTGGAGCGCTTTTGCAAGGAAGAGTGGGAAAATATTGCCAAGTCAAGATGTGCTATGCTGATGGACTCCTACCCAAGAAGACTGAATGCTGTAATTAAATCAAAAGGTGCTTCAACGAAGTATTAGTTTAAGGATGTGCACAGTTATGCAACCCGCTTATTGTACATTTTTTTTCCCTAACAGATTAGTTTGTTTTTCAATTGAATTGTACAGGTTATAGGTCATATTAAAGGTGGGAAAAGTTTTGAACTGATTTATTGTGGTCTCATTTTTTTATATCACAAAAACCTGGCATTTTAACAGGGGTATGTAGACTTTTTATATCCACTGTACAGGAAGTTAATGAGATGCTATGCAACAGAGGTTAATTAAAGCCTTAAAAGTCTATGGGGAGGCCTTCCTAGTTTGAAGTTTCAGAGTCTACTAAAATAAGTAGATCAAATGAGACTGGGAGAAGCTTCCAAAATCAAATTTACAATACTGGGTGGCAACTCAAAAGCCACCAAGTTGCCTCAGTGAAAATAAGGGACTGTTGAAACAATCCTTCTAGAAAGCTTCTTTTTAAGATTCTTCAGCTCTATATCGCCTGGTTTGTTTTCAACTTCAGTCAATTTTATTATTTTATTATTTATTTATTTTACATTTGTTTACCGGGAAAGTCTGACTGGACACAGGTCTTTTTTCAGTGGAGACCTGGGGAGAAAAGCTCCACTAATAAAAATGAAAATACAAATACCAGGAATAGCAAGTACATAGACAAGAAGAAAGAAGCAGTAAAAAGTAGTACATTTTCATAGACATATATGGGAGAAACAGTGAATAAAGTTAGATTTATGCAGAGATTCATAAAAGTCTATTATATGGATTACCTTACTAATAAAGCTGAAATATAAAAAGAATAGGCTCTGTAGTTAGAAGCATTCACATAAGCATTCAAAATGACTGTGTCAACCACAGTGAAAAATACAGTTTAGAGATACAAAAAGGCAGTTTACCTACAGGTGTTGTTGTTGGCTTCAGTGAAAGTTTTGGTTTATATTATTATAAGGAATATTAAGCTAGTAGAGAGAGTAAGGGGGGAGATCTATCCAGGAGTGTTACAAGGGCATAGCCAAGTGTCTTTGAAGTAAGATTTAAGAAGCCTTTTAAATTGTGAAATAGAGCTATTTGTGGTTTCAGGAGTTGGAAGTTTATTCCATATTTTGGGAATTCCCTGCAAAGTTGTTGGCTTTGATAGTGTCTAAAAGGTGTAGGTTACCAGAGGGGAGACAATGATAGCTTTTGTATGGGAGTATAACACTTTGGAGAGCAGTAGTTTTACCAGGTTGATGAAGAATTGAGTGTGCAAGGGTAAGTTGGTTAAAGCACAGAAAAAGCCAATTTAGTTGTTTAAGAGATGTACAGTGATGTGACCTATAGGAGGCACCTGTTTCAAATGTCGCTACTTTATTACAGCACGTTTCTAGTTTGATTAAGTCTGTTTTGCAAAGGTTGGTTAGTATTGGGGAGGCAAAGAGGAGGGTTGATAGGAGGTGTGTATGGCAGCTTTTGTAGTTTTTGTTAGAAATAGTTTCTTATAGTATAGGAGACCAAGTTTCTTGTGGACCTTCTTGATGGTTTGGGCTATGTGTACATCAAATTTTTAGGTTATCATCAATTTCTACTCCAAGCAGTTTAGTGTGTGGTAATGTGATGATCACAGTTTTATTTTAGGACAAGCTAGTAAATGAGTGTGAAGCTGAGTGATGTCTAGTTGGGTTAAAGAGGGGGAGTTTAGTTTTATTGGTATTTAGAATGAATCTGGAGTTAGTGAGCCATGTTTCAACAGACAAGAAGGAGTTTTGGGTTAAGGTGTGGAGGTCTTGTAGTGTGTGGCCGCACATATTAAGGTAGAGTCATCTGCATTTTGAACTACAGAGGCATGAGGTGTGGAGGTGCTGAGTTGGTTGGTATACATAGAGAAAAGTAGAGGACCAAGGATGGAGCCTTGAGGAACCCCCATGAGAACTGGGAGCAGAGGGGAGAGTAGATTTTGCCACTGAATGGTTTGTAGTCGCCCAATTAGGTAGTTTTGGAACATGTAATACTAGAGTTACCAATGTTTAAGGTGGAGAGCATGTTAATAAGTTTATTGTGATCTACTATATCAAAGGCTTTGGACAGGTCTAAGAATATGGAAGATGCATACTGTCTGTTGTTCCTATGTTGGTTAACAATATTAGTAAAGGACATTAGTGTGGTAGTGGTACTGTGATATGGTCGAAAGCCATGTTGGGTGTGTGATAATCTGTGGGTGACAAAGTGGTTCATTAGTTGGGTATGGACTACTCTTTTCTAGCATTTTGAACAAGGGTGATAGGATGGCAATAGGGCAGTCATTTGCAGATTCTGTGGAATTACCTTTTTTGTGTAGTGGCATCATGTAGGAAGTTTTCCAAATACTGGGTACATGATTCTCAGATATGGACCTGTTTATGAGAATGGCTACTGGGTAGGATACAGCAATTTTTAGAAAGTCAGCAGGGAGATTATCTGCAGCTAGTGTGGTTGGTTTCAGTTTTTGAAGTAGATTTTTATGTATTTAACAGATACTGGGTGTAAGCTGAAGTGTGGGACATTATTATGGGAGGAGGTACTTAGTTGGGGGAGGAGAGATGTGGGGTTGATGTCATCCTGAGAGTTTACAAGGGCTTCAATAGTTTCTGTAAATTATTTACTGAACTGGGTTGCTATATTGTCGGAACTGTTAACTGTTGTTGGGTTAGGGATAGCTCATTTACCTGAATGAAGCATGTTATTAAAAGCTGTCCAAAACTTTTGAGGCTGCTTTGAATGTATACTCTGAATGTTGTGGTAGTGGTTGATTTCATCTGATTTCACTAATTTCTTTACTTTGTTAAGTAACTCAAGAAATTTTTGTCTAGCTAGTTGGGTTTTATTTTTGTGAAATTGTTCCCATGCCTTGTATCTAGTCTTTAGTAGTGATTCTACATTCTTTCATCAGCTAGCGTGCATAACTGGGTCTAATTCTGTTCTGGGTGGTGCATAGTGGTTTAGTATATTTAGGAAGGTAGTATTGAAGGTACTTGCTGCATCCTCTAGTGGAAGTTGTCTTAGTGTATCCCAGTTGCAACTATTTAGTGCAGGAATGAAATTGTTTGGGTTAAAGTTTCTTTTGTCTCTGATTAGGCGGTAAGTGGTCTGGATGGACTGGGGACTGCATGATTGAAAAAGAAAGGTTGGGTGATGGTCACTAGGCTATTGGGAAGACAGCCTGTTTGAAATGCTAGGGAAGGATTGCTAACCAAAATCCAGTCAAGGATTGACTGTCGTTTAGAAGATTTGTCAGTTCTAGTAGGGGATGTGATTAGTTGGGAGAATCCGTGGAGGTTAAGGTGGTCTGTTGGATTTTGTGAGGAGCAGTTGAGCCAATTAATATTGAAGTCACCTAGCAGGATAGTGTCTTGTGGTAGCGATGTGATGACCCAATGGAGTAAATTTTCCAAGGTGGAGATGTTTCTACCAGGTAGAATATAACCTCCTATGATTTTAATGTACTTTTTTGGGGTTGATCTTTAATTTGGCAAAGAGAAGTTCAGAATTATTTAAGTCAAAGGGTAGCTATATCTAGATGGTCAAGTATTAGGTGATTATTGGAGAGGATTGTTACTCCTTCTCCCTTTCTTGTTAACCTGTCTTTACAGAGAATATTATAACCAGGAGCTGCTATCTTGTTGTTGTTATTGTTATTGTTGGGTTTAAGCCAGGTTTTGGTTAATATTGCTATAGCTGGTGAGCATAGAGATAGTAGGGCATGCAGGTCATGAGTTTCATTAGCAATACTTCTTATGTTCATGTTAAGGAGGAGTAGAGATGATTTGTTGTTTTGCTGTAGTGGTCCTATGTTGATTTAGTCTGAGCTACTTACTATGTTGGATGTTGGCATGGGGCCAGGGTTGGGGTGTATGTCCCCAGATTGACTTAACAGATTAAGAATGCATGAGTAGAGTTTCATAAGTTTATTAATTAGTTTATCATGTCTTTGAGAGTTGGGAGAAAAGTTCCTTGGTAGAAGAAATACTTTTAGATGATAGTGTTGGTGGCGGAGAATAGGGTAGGTGTTATAGTATAGTATACAGCATTGCTTAGATATGTAAGTGGAGTGGTTTGCCAGGGAGAGGAATTGGCATTTTGTAGAACAAATGAGATCTCTTTTGAAGAGAAGAGCACAAACTAAATGCAGTTTGCTTGTTAAAAAGCTCCAGAGTAAACTCTCATCAGCAATAAGGAAAATCTGTACCAGTGGAACAATTTCCAAATAAGAAAAAAACCCGTTATAATCTTTTACCTGTTAACAGTACTCAAACCACCACTGTTCAGTTAAATATGAAGTTTAGCTTCAGTTTCCTCTGGTGATTGCAGAGTAAACCAAAAGTTTTTAAAACTTTCAAAGAGAAAGAAAATCCCTTTTACATGAATACAGAACAAAAAACAAATCAATCATCAAATGTGATCAAAGCCAATTATTAAAAATGCCTATTAGGCTGAAAAGTAACAGAGTATATTAACTCTGTTCTTTTAAAGCAGCGGAAAAAAACAAGATGAACGATAGCTTTTTTCACCATTTTATGGGCAATGGACTCAGAAGGTAAGAAGGCAGGACCAATGTACTGTTAAGATATTTTTGCTGATCCCTCCCCTGGTGAACGGACAGTTCTTCATATATGATCACACTATTACATTTCCTAAAAACATTTGTGGCTGTGCCATTCTGGGCAAGGAAAACCATTCCTCATTGCCATTTTCAGCACTCGGAAGGAAAAATCTAAGCTAAATAGAATTTTTAAATAGCTCAGGTACCTCAAAATAAATTTGGGAGGAAATCAGAGCTTGCTCTGAGGAAACAAATAGCCCTTAAGAAAATATGATTCCTTCCAGATACATACATCAAGTTTACAAATCCAACATGCAGAGGGGAATGACAATTAAGAAAAGCTTTTATAACAAAGACTTTAGGTCTGCTGATTCCAGGTAGATATGAAAAGTATGTTCAATGGGAAGGTCAGGTCTCTGGTAGTGAAAGAAGTTTTACCAAAGACAGAAGTAAAGGGCCTCCCCTTCAGCTATTTTACTTCTTTACTGGGTGTCAATCTTGACATCCATCAGAGCATAATACTCTAAGATATCAAACCAATTACTGTAACAGTGTTATACTTAAGAACAATATAAAATATACCAGATACAAGCCAAACAAGCATGACTATTTCAAGACAGATGAGGGAAAAGATATCCCCTGGCATGAATGGACAACCTCTTCCTAAGGATTCTGAGATCTCCCCAGAAATATACAGTAGCTGAACAGGCTAACATACTGCAGCACTGCTTTCATAAGCAGGTGGTTGTCATGCTGCAGTAGCAGAGTCTCGATTAGTGAAATTAGGATGACCTCTGGAGACACTATGGTCTGAAATGGCTAAAATCAAGGTCTGCTGCAGCCCTTGGTATGACACAAATAAGCCTTGGTACCTTTGTATAAAACCTTGTCAAAAGGCAAATGATGAGGGCAAAATGCATACAGCAAGCTTATCACTTTATTGGTAACCAATTTACAGCCTATTCTTTTCCTATGTACTGCTGAAGGTAACAGAACCCGGGCAGACTTGTACTTGATGGATAGCAAAATAGCTGTATTCTAAAGTGCCCTACTCCCAGACAATGTCTCATACAGTCCCTTCTGAAGCTGAAAATTACATGGAAGCTCAAAAAAAATAGTTACATATTCACCATAACTATGCATCTGTGTTGTTATGCTGAGTTGTTGTTTGTCTTTCGGCTTTTCCTGGTAAGGGGTTTCCACATAGCTTTAATATCTGATTTTGCCATTTACATTCATTCCTCAACGTATGGGACAGAGTCCCCAGCTATGGTAATCTTGGGAGGCCCTCAAGGAAGGATATTCAGGAGAACCATGGAGCCAAAGGCAGCCCTGTTCCTGGATATAACATCCAACTTTTAATGAGCAGTAAAGTATGGGAATTGGACCAAATGTTATCAATGATAGCTCTGGTCCAAAAAGCAGATAAAGTATCCATGTATCTAGTTGAATAAGACTTTGGAGCTTTAGGCGGGGACAAACCTCTTAGAGAATATACAAAGGAAATTCAATTCATTATCCATTTAGCTAAGGATACTTTAGATACTGGTTTTCCCGATTTGTTTTTAGCAAAGGAAACAAATAGTTGATCAGTTTTTCAAAATCATTTTGTTCTATGGAGGTAAAATCAAAGTTGTCTATGTACATCTAAAAGACGTAGCATGTATTCAACCTCAGTGTCAAATTTTGGAAAGAAGACTGGTAAATTAATTACTTGATTCATGTTTGACTCGTACACAATGTTTGGCAGGAAGGAAAGGTTTGTACGTTATGTCACTCTGCCTTTGTGAAAAAACAAATAAGGTGGTTTCGAAGAGAGTGATTGGAGCTCAGAAACTCACCTTGCTGATGGAATAGCTACAGGAAAAATTGCTTTCCAAGACAGAAATTTCAGGTCTGACTTAGCCAAAAGTTCAAAGGGGGAATGGGTTAAAGTTTGTAACAAAACAGTAAGATCCAAAGGTGGAGTAGGGTCTCTCAGTGGAGGTCTAAGCAGTAGAGTACCCTTGAGGAAAGCCTTACAAATTTTAGAAGAAACTGGGGGAAGACATTGTGTCCTATGTGACAGTTACAGATGGACTTTTACGGTGGAGAAACTAGCACTTTCCTGAAAAACTGAAGCCAAAATGAAATCTTTTCCATTTACTCTTGCAAATCTTTCTGGTAGAAGGTTTTTGAGATGAGTATAAAATCTGATGAACTGGAGAGGAAAGCCTAAACTGACTAGCCATCATTCGAATTGAAGAACCCATGTGGTTAACTCGAGGCCTTGAATGTCCGGATGCGATAATAGATCTGGACTGGGGTCCATTGTCCAAGGCAGACAGAAGATGAGATCATAGGAAAGAGAACCACACCTGAAAAGGCCAGAAGGGGATAATGAAGATTACCTTGTTCTTCAACCACTGTGCTTTCTGGACAAATTAAGGTATTAAGGAAAGGGGAGCTTAAGCATACAGGAGATTGGGGGGGGGGTAAAACCTGGACTACAGCATCTCTCGGGGACTCCCCTGAATGGGAATTAGGGCAAAGAACCTGTTGCACTTGTTGTTGAGGGGGGAGAAACAAAGGTGTTGCAGCAAAGTTGACACCAGTGATGAAAAATCATTGCCGTCACTATAGGATCGAGAGACTACTCGTGTGGCATCAGGATGAATCTGCTGAGCTTGTCAGTGAAGACGCTGGATTTCCCTGGAATGTGTGTTGGCATAAGAAAGTGATTGGAGAAGATCACCCACTGCAAGACTCTCACTGCTTCTCAGCAAAGGGGTAAGATCTGGTTCCCCGTTTGTTGATGTACCAAACCACTGACATATTGTCTGCCTGAACAGCAATCATACCTAGAGGAAGAGAGCTCTGAAAGGCCTGCAGTGCTAATAGGACCACTCTCATCTCCAAAACACTGATATGCATATTGGTCTCTCCTGGGGACCATGCACCCTGAACAGTCTGTGCCAAGAAATGCCCCTACCCACCCAAAATGGGAAGTCTCCATGGTCAGCGTAGCCTTCGGGGAGGAAAGATAAATGGACGTCCCTGACAGAGCTTGTCAGACTGGAGCCACCAAAGTAGGGAGTCCTTGCAAGCCTGTGAAATCTTGATAGGATGCTTTAATGGATGTCGAAACACTGACCATTGTACTGACAGAGTCCATGGAGAATTCTCATATGAAAGTGAATCACAGGTAATTGCTGCAGCCATCAAACCTAAGGCTTGAAGAACCAGTCTCTCAGGATAGGGATGGTCTAGAATCTGCCTGACATGCAATCTCAGGGAATGAATTCTGTTCTGAGGTAAGAATATGAACTGTCTGATTGTGGCCAGGCAAGCTCCTATAAACTCCAAGACTTGAACTGGTTGAAGTTGGGACATGGAAAAATTTACTGTAATCCCTAGGAATGGACACCACTGGAGTAAGAAATCCCTGGCCTTTTCTAGGAGGTAGTTGGTTGGTGCAGAAATGAGCCAGTCATCTAAATAAGGAAACACTTGGAATCTGAGATGAGCTGCCACAACTGCCATGCATTTGAACACCCTGGGGACTTTTGTGGGACCAATGGACAGGGCTCTGAACTGATAATGACTGGCTCTCACCCAGAAGAGCAGATATCTACGAGCATGCCTGTTTATTTCGATGTGATAGTACGCATCTTGAAGCTCTACAGAGCACATCCAGTCGTCCTTCTGTAGAATCAGCAAAATGGACTGAACCATGACCATCCAGAACTTGGAATTCTCCACAGATTGATTTAGATGACTGAGCTCTAGGATAGGGTAGGGCTCAGGTCCCCTGATTTCTTTTGGCAGTAAAAATAACCTTGAGCAATCTAAGTGCCTCCTCTTACAGGTTCTCTTCTCTTAGGAGCTGGATGTCCCTGTGGAGAAGGATGACAGGACCTACAGCTCAAATCTATAGGGGGAAATGGGTATGGGAACCGATGAAGTGAGAGCAGATGATTCCATGAGTTGGGAGAAAAAGTACAGTTTTGTACCTACCATAAATGTAGATGTCCGAGAGGTATGCATCTGCAGTCCTAACAAATGGGTTGTCCTGGCCTCAGGCAGCCCTTCGGTCGGCCGGATTCCAAAGTCTGGGTCTGGCCTCGGCTGATGTCGCACTTCACCCGACATCATAGCTGCAGTTCAGCGGGTATAAAGGCATCAGCCGATGCCATTTTCCTCAGTGTTTCTTGCCCCAGATGCCAGGAGCCCTCTAGGAAGGCTAAATTTGGATAAATGCAAATGTTTCCAAACAATAGAGAGCAAAAAGAAATAAACAAGTATATACATATATACAAACAAATACACCATAATAGATTCCCCCAGCTAGCTACAAGATGGGCAAATACCCTAGGAGTACCACAGAGGGGAAGGAGGGTGGGTAATCCTGACTGCAGATGCATACCTCTCGGACATCTACATTTATGGTAGGTACAAAACTGTACTATGTCCTTCAAGGATGCATCTGCAGTCCTAACAAATGGGTAGAATACCATAGCCAAACTGGGGAGGAGGTAATAATAAGATTATGGTGTAGTTAAGATCCCTTGCAAAACAGCAGTGGCAAAACCTGCTCGGGATCTGGAGTATAAGGGTAGATTATAATGCTTGGCAAATGTATGCACGGAGCTCCAAGTAGCAGCCTCTAAAATGTCTTTGGTAGCCACTCCTCATAAAAAACTGTAGTAGTGGCTGTAGCCCTTGTGGAGTGAGGTCTGATGTTTTCTGGAGTTGTCTTTCCATGGTAAGAGTAACAAAATCTAATGCAATTTCCTATCCACTTTGAGATTGTCTGTTTTGAAATTGCTTTTCCTTCCATTCCTGTTGCATATGCTACCAGTAGCTGGTCAGTTTTTCTATTGCTCTTGGTTCTGTCCAGGTAGTAGCGCAATTGCCTATGTACATCCAAGGTATGTAATAATCTTTCTCCCCTGTTCTGTGGGTTGGGGAAGAATGTAGGTAGGTGGATAGCTTGGTTTAGAGATACCCTGGAGACCACCTTTGGCATAAAAGTAGGATTAGTTCTCATGGACACTCTATCTTGATGGAAGATAAGGAAGGGCTGTACTGCCATTAATGCCTGTAATTCAGAAACCCTTCTTGCTGAAGTGATTGCAAGCAGGAAAGCAGTTTTCCATGATAAGTACTGTAATTCTGCTGTTGCTGCTGGCTCAAAAGGAGGGAGTGTCAATTTTTCCAGCACAAAGTTCAAGTCCCATGCGGGCAATGGTGGCTTCCTTGGTGGCTTTACATTTTTAATTCCTCTCAGAAACTGCCTGAGTAGAGGATGAGAGAAGACTGGAGGGTCCATGTTGTATTCTGCTGAAATAGCTGATGCATGAATCTTAATGGAAGAATAGGACAGGCCATTGTGGAAAAGTTCTGCCAAGTATTCCAGGATGTTAGCCATGTTTACCAGTGACACATCTTCTCCTTTAGCTGCACTCCAAATGAGATATCTTTTCCATTTTGCTGAATAAGTTTTCCTTGTTGAGGGTCTGCGAGCCTCCAAGATAATGTCTTTAACCCTTTGAGATAAATCTGGGTTATTTTGTCTTATGCAATGTTCCAGGCAGCTAGCTGCAACGTTTTCAAGTTTGGATGCAGGGTTTTGAAGTTGTTCTGTGTTAGCAGTAAGGGAACTAGGGCAGAGGCCATATTTGTTCCCGAGACATACTCCTCAGTAATGGGTACCAATGCTGCCTCGGCCAGTCTGGAGCTATCAGGATGATCCTTGGGCGGTCTTCTTTGATCTTCAATAGCACCTTGTGCATCAAAGGAAGAGGTGGGAATGCATATGCTGTCAGGTTTTCCCAACTGAAAGATAGGAGTCCACCTTCCAAGCCAGAGGGTGGTATGTCCTTGTGCAGAATTTTTCAATTGGTGGTTGTGTGGGGATGCGAATAAGTCTATTTCTGGTAGTCCCCATTTCCTGTAATGGATTTGAAGATGTCTGGATGCAGCATCCATTCGTGGGCATCCGTGGTAGTTCTGCTTAGGATGTCTGCTAGTATATTTTCTTTTCCTGGTACAAATATTGCCTGGAGCTGAATGTTGAAGCTCAGGGCCACATTCCAGAGGTCCATTGCCATCCGGCATAGAGGGTATGAATGTGTGCCTCCCTGTTTGTTGATGTACCACATAACTGTGGTGTTGTCCGTCCTTATCAGCAATTGACCCTGTTGAAGAAACGGTCTGAATGTCTGAATTGCCAGTTTTACTGCCAGCATCTCCTTTTGATTTATGTGTAGGTTCCGCTGGTCTTGAGTCCATAAGCCTTGTATGCACTTGTCCAGCATGTGAGCCCCCCAACCGAGGTCTGAGGCGTCCGTGGTGATAGTCTGGCTTGGTTGAGGGCTGTGGAAGGGTAGTCCTTTGTTCAATTGACAGGCCTGAGCCCACCATTGGAATTCTTGCTTCAGGCATGGAATTATTGGAATTTGGGTTTCTAGGCTGTGCTTGTGCTGAGACCATAAATTCCTTAGGTACCATTGCAACTTCCTCATATGTAGTCTGGCATGTGGAATCAATATTATGCAGGATGCCATGTAACCCAGGGCTTGCAGGACTTTCCTTGCTGTTAGCTGGTTCAGCGTTGTTAATGCCATGAAATAGAGAGGAAGGTGCTTCTGCTTTTCTGCTGTGAGGGATGCCATTTGATTTGATGTGTCCAGTTCTGCACCCAAGAAAGTTATCCTCTGGGATGGTATCAGCCTTGACTTTTTTATACTGACTGTGTATCCCAGGGCTTGTAGCAGATGAATGACCTTTTTCAAATCTTTTGCTAATTTGTTTTTGTTGTCCACTTGTAACAGGCAGTCGTCCAGGTAAGGGTAAATTTGAATTCCCTGGAGCCTGCAATGAGCAATTACTGATGCCAGGCATTTCGTGAATACTCTGGGCGCAGTAGATAAGCCAAAGGGCAATGCTGAGAATTGATAATGCTCTGATCCTGCAAGAAATCTGAGGTATCTTCTGCAATTTGGTCATATGGGGACGTGCAGGTATGCCTCCTTGAGATCTAGAGTTACCAGCCAAGACTCCTTGCCCAGCATGTGAAGAAGCTGCTGTAGGGTCAGCATCTTGAATTTTGGAACAATGAGATATGTGTTCAGAGCGGACAGGTCTAGAATAGGTCTCCATTGGTTTTCTTTTCTTGGCACCAGGAAAAGTCTGGAGTAAAATCCTTGCCCTTGTTCCATAGACGGTACCTTTTCTATAGCTCTCATCCTTATTAAGTTGTCTATTTGTTCTAGAGCTTTTGTCTTTTGATTTGGAGGTAGGTTTGGCATTCCTCTCTTCCTTGGTAGAGTATGGAAGTGAAACCTGTAACCTTTGTCTATTGTCTGTAAAATCCATTTGTCTCCTGTGATGTAATGCCAGTTTACTGAAAATAAGGCTAGCTTTCCGCCTAAGGGTGCATCTAGTTGTTCCCTGGTAGGCGGTCTCAGAGCCAAGTCACTGTGATTGTCCTGTGGAAGTGGTAGTGGCTGGATCTGTGGCAGTACTTCGCTGGTTGTTAGGCTGCCACTGACGTCCCCTGTAGGCACCTCTGGATTGACCCCTGCCTCTTGGGCGCCTATTCCTGCCTCTCTGTGCTCTGGTGGTGTCTGGAAAGGACCAATTCTTGGAAGGCCAGTTTCTACTAAACCTTGGAGGCTGGACCTGTAAGAAATCCTTGACTGTCTGGACAGATTTTGCTTTCTCTTCCACCTTCTTCAGCACCTGCTGAGCAGGTGAGCCAAACAAATTATGCTTATCCATGGGAGCATCTAGGAGCTTTGCTTTTACATGGTCTGGTAAGGACTGCTCTTTTAACCATGCATGCCTTCTGATCACTGTACCAGTCATAGCTGATCTAAAGGAAGCTTCCAGTGCATCATAGCCGCATTTTAAGGAATGATTACTGACCTGCTGTATGTTATGTACCATTTCCTGAAGAGACTTTTTGTCTAATGGTTCAGGCGAGGACAGTTTTTTAGTTAATTGGTCTAACATAAATTCCTGATACTGAATCATGTGGAATTGACAGTTTAAGGCCCTAGCCGAAAGAGTAGCAGAAGTATAAACTTTTTTACCCCATCTCTAAGGCCCTAGATTCCCTTTCAGAGGGAGGGTTTTTGGCAGAGGTAGCTGCTACAGCCTTGGGTCCCTGTGAAATAGTTTCAGGATCTGCAAAAGGAGCCTTATACAAATGATAATGTGTGTCCGGAACCCTGTAGTACCTGTCGGGCTTAGCAGGGGCCGGAGGAAGTGAATCAGGGGCAGTACAAGCATCATTAAATGCATCATCCACAACAGTAAGTACTGGAGGAATGGCTAAAGGCCTATGCTGTGGCAAATGAAAAAGGTCCTAAGCCTTTTCCTAGAGTCTGAAAAATCCTGGCCCTGCCATTGAAATTGTTCCCTCATAGCATGCAAGGTTTCCCCAAAAGAAAATTCCTCAGGCGGAGAGGCAGAAGGAATGGAGTCTTCTGCATCAGAGTCCTCATAAGGAGAATAAGGGCCTTCTGGAGGGTTTGTATTTTCTGTATCATCAGAAGAGTAATCTGAAGAAACTGGCTCAGGGGGCTCTGCTCTAGGCCTCTTCTCTGGAGGTGGGTGAGAGGCCCTGTCAGGGTGAGGTTGGGATCCCCTGATCAAAGAAATGAGATCCTCTGCTAGACTAAGCATTTGAGTACTAGAGCTAGGCCTGTGAGAGGGGGTCTTAATAGGCACAGTCTTGGTTGATTTTGCTGCTTTAGCCCTGGCAAAAGCCTTAATCAACATGGATGCAGGGGCCTAGCAGCTCCACGTGCAGGAGTGGATATATCTAAAGGGATAGTATCAGATAAATCCTGTGAACCGGTAAGAGCAGGTGGAATTTCAGTAGCAGATTCAGCCATGCTGGATGAGGCCTCGGTGGGAGGCAAGCTTTCGGCCGATGGAAGAACCGAGGGCTCGGTTTCAGCCGAAACCGAGACACTCGCGGTTGACTTAACCGCGGTTACGGCCGAAACCGCGGACCGCGAGTGTTGGTCCTTTTCCTTGCGCTTTTTAGCTAATTGTGAAGTCGGAGTTTCCGACGGCATGTTGTAAGCAAAAGCGGGCGAAAAACTCCTCAGCAAATTCCGACCGACGTCTAAGTGTCCGTCGGTTGAAAGAAGCACAGGCTAGACAGGCTGCTACGTCGTGGTCTGGGCCTAAACAAGGTAAGCAGTAAGAGTGGAAATCTTTATGAGGTATTTGTTTCCCACAAGTTAAACAGTTATTCACTTTTTCTGACATCGGCTGAGGCAAGAAAGAGTCCCCAACGGGTACTTAGCTTTAGAAGTCTTCGGTAGTAGCAATCTCTGGTTCTGACCGACCGGCACTTGCGAACAGCTTCTGCTTGGGCACGCCGCAAGAAAGACTGAGGAAAATGGCGTTGGCTGATGCCTTTATACCCGCTGAACTGCAGCTATGACGTCGGGTGAAGTGCGACATCAGCCGAGGCCAGACCCAGACTTTGGAATCCGGCCGACCGAAGGGCTGCCTGAGGCCAGGACAACCCATTTGTTAGGACTGCAGATGCATCCTTGAAGGACATCCCTCTCCACTACCACAAAAGCAGTGTCCAGGAGAAGCAGAAAAGTACAGTTGTGTACCTACCATAAATGTAGATGTTCGAGTGTATTCACTGTTGCAGTCATTACTCTTGGATTATCCTGCTGACAGGCTACCCACAGACGGCCTGAATTCCAAAGTCTAGGTCCGGCGTCGGTTGCTGTCGCCTCTTCCCTGACGTCAGTGCGCCAGGGGTATAAAAGATGCAGCCGATGCCATTTTCTTCAGTTTTTCTTGCCCCAGATGTCAGGTGCCCCAAAATTGGTAGGCTGCAAATTATGCCAATAAGTATGCATGCACAAAAATAAACACTTCCTTCATCTACAAGCAAATACACCACATAGGTTGTATAGGATAGAGAAGTACAGATAAGTCCCAGCAAAGAAAAAGGGGGATGGTGGGTGGGTAACCTGGATTGCAACAGTGAATACACTTGAACATCTACATTTATGGCAGCTACACAAAGTACAGTTTTGTACCTACCATAAATGTAGATGTCTGATAGGTATGCATCTGCAGTCCTTACATATGGGTTGTCCTGCCTCAGGCAGCCCTTCGGTCGGCCGGATTCCAAAGTCTGGATCCGGCGTCGGCTGATGTCGCCCCTTCCCCGACGTCAGAGCGCCTGGGGTATAAAAGTATCAGCCGACGCTATCTTCCTCAGTTTTTCTTGCCCCAGATGCCAGGTGCCCTCTAAGGAAGGCTAAATTTGGTAGAAATACAAAATATTGCAAACATGCACAGTAATATAAAACAAATACACCATAATAGATAACCCAGCTAGCTATAAGAGGGATAAGTACCCAAGAAGTACCACAGAGGGGAAGGAGGGAGGGTAAACCTGACTGCAGATGCATACCTATCGGACATCTACATTTATGGTAGGTACAAAACTTTACTATGTCCTTCAAGGATGCATCTGCAGTCCTTACATATGGGTAGAATACCATAGCCAAGCTGGGGGTGGTAGGCTCTAAGAAAATGATGGTGTAGCTAAAATACCCTGCAGGACTTCCGTAGCAAAGCCTGCTCTGGATCTGGAATATAAGGGTCAATCGTAATGCTTGGAAAATGTATGCACGGAGCTCCATGTAGCAGCTTCTAAAATGTCCTTGGTAGCCACCCCTCTTAAGAAGGCTGTGGAGGTGGCTGTAGCTCTAGTGGAATGAGGTCTGATGTTAGCTGGCACAGCTTTTCCATGATAAGAGTAGCAGAATCGAATGCAATTTCCTATCCATTTTGAAATTGTCTGTTTGGAAATTGCTTTTCCTTGAATGCCTGCAGCATATGCTACCAACAGCTGGTCAGTTTTTCTGAAAGTCTTAGTTCTGTCCAAGTAGTAGCATAACTGTCTGTGAATGTCCAGGGTATGCAGAAGTTTCTCTCCCTTGTTTTGTGGGTTTGGAAAGAAGGTAGGCAGGTGAATAGCTTGGTTAAATGAGACCCTGGATACCACCTTTGGCATGAATGAAGGATTGGTTCTCAAGGAGACTGTCCTGATGAAAAATAAGAAATGGTTGTACTGCCTGAGTGTCTGCAATTCAGATACTCTTCTTGCTGAGGTTATGGCCAGAAGGAAGGCAGTCTTCCAAGACAGGAACTGTAACTCTGAAGATGCTGCTGGTTCAAAGGGAGGTAAAGTCAACTTTTCCAACATGAAGTTAAGGTCCCATGTAGGCACTGGTGGTTTTCTTGGAGGATTGATGTTTTTAATTCCTCTTAGAAACTGCCTTAGGAGAGGATGAGAGAAGACAGGTGGATCAGTATTGTATTCTGCTGAAATTGCTGAGGCATGAATTTTTATGGAAGAGTAAGAAAGGACATTATGGAGCATGTCTGCCAAGTATTCCAGGATATGTGCCATGCTCATCACTTTGGCATCTAGGCCCTTTGCGGTGCTCCAAGTGTGGAATCTTTTCCATTTTGCTGAATATGCCTTTCTCGTGGAAGGTCTGCGAGCTTCCATGATGATATTCTTCACTCTCTTGGATAGCTTTTCCTGGTGAGGAGTCAAGGTATTCTCCAGGCTGTCAGCTGCAGGGTTTTCAGGCTGGAGTGCAGAGTTTTGTAATTGTGCTGTGTCAGAAGGAGTGTCCATAGTGGTAGAGGCCACGGTTTTGTGTGTGACAGGCTCCGTAACAGTGGGTACCAGTGCTGCCTTGGCCAGTCCGGGGCTATTAGAATCACTTTTGGCTGCTCTGTCTTGATTTTCAGTAAAACCTTGGTCATTAGTGGGAGTGGTGCAAATGCATACACTGTTAGAGTATTCCAACTGAAAGAGAGGGCGTCCACTTTCCATGCTTGTGGGTGGTATGTCCTTGTGCAGAATTTCTTCAGCTGATGATTGTGGTGGGAAGCAAAAAGATCTATGTCCGGCCTCCCCCATGATTGTGTTATCTGAAGGAAGATGTCTGGGTGCAGCATCCATTCGTGTGGGTCCATGGTATTTCTGCTTAGGCTGTCCGCCAGTATATTGTCTTTTCCTGGCACAAACTGGGATTGCAGCTCTATGTTGAGTTTTAGGGAAAGTTCCCAAAGATTCATTGCTAGTATGCAAAGAGGGTAGGAATGGGTACCTCCTTGCTTGTTTATGTACCACATAACTGTGGTATTGTCTGTCCTTATTAGCAGGTGGCCTTGATGTAGAAAGAGCTTGAAGGCCTCGATTGCATGAATCACTGCCAGCATTTCCTTTTGGTTTATGTGCATGCGCAATTCTTTCTGAGACCATAGACCTTGGATGCATCTGTCCTCCATATGTGCTCCCCATCCATGGCCTGAAGCGTCCGAGGTAATGGTTTGCCTGGTTACTGGTTTGCTGAAAGGCAGGCCCCTGTTTGACTGGCTTGCTTGGGCCCACTACAGGAATTCCTTTTGAAGGCAAGGAATGAGTGGTATCAAAGCTTCCAGGCTGTGATTGTGCTGAGACCATAAACTCCTTAGGTACCATTGTAGTTTTCTCATATGCAGCCTTGCTTGTGGAATCAGAAGAATGCACGATGCCATGTAACCCAGGGCCTGCAGGATTTTCCTTGCAGTCATCTGAGTTTGTTTTGTTAGATTTTTGAAGTAATCCGGTAGTTGTCTTTGTTTTTCCTCCGTGAGGAAAACCATTTGGGTGGTTGTATCTAGTTCCGCACCCAGAAAAGTTATTCTTTGGGATGGCACAAGTCTTGACTTGTGAATGTTGACTGTGTATCCCAAAGCCTGCAGTAGGCGGATGGCATAATTCAAATGTTTTTCCAAAGTTTGTTGGCTGTCCGCTTGTATAAGGCAGTCATCCAGATACGGGTATATTTGAATCCCCTGAAGTCTGCAGTGTGCAATTACTGATGCCAGGCATTTCGTGAATACTCTGGGCGCAGTAGATAAGCCAAAGGGCAATGCTGAGAATTGATAATGCTCTGAACCTGCAAGAAATCTGAGGTGTCTTCTGCAACTTTGTCTGATAGGGACATGCAGGTATGCCTCCTTGAGGTCTAGAGTTACCAGCCAAGACCCCTTGCCCAGCATGGGAAGGAGTTGCTGTAGAGTCAGCATTTTGAATTTTGGCACAATGAGATAAGTATTCAGTGCAGACAAATCGAGAATAGGCCTCCATTGTTTTTCTTTTCTTGGGACAAGGAATAGTCTGGAATAAAATCCTTGGCCTTGTTCTGCGAGAGGAACCTTTTCTATAGCTTTCATTTGCAATAGGTTGGCAATTTGTTTCAAAGCCTCTGCCCTCTGATTTGGTGGCAGGTTTGGCATTCCCTTTCTTTCTGGTAATGTATGGAAATGGAACCTGTATCCTTTGTCTATTATTTGCAGTGTCCATTTGTCCCTTGTAATACTGTGCCAATTTTTTGAGAATAAAGACAACTTTCCGCCCAAAGGTGCTTCTAACTGAGCTCTGGTCGGCGGGGTCAAGGTGAAGTCATTGAGTCTGTCCTTATGCAGCAGTTGTTGGACCTGCACTACCTCTCTGGTTAGGAGACTGCCATTGACGTCCTCTGTAGGAGCCTCTAGCTTGCTCTCTACCTCTGGCACGCCTGTTCTTGCATCTTTGAAATCTCTCTTCTGGAAAGGACCAATTCTTAGAAGGCCAATTTCTGCTGAATCTTGGTGGTTGTACCTGGAGGAAATCTTTGACTGTTTGTACAGATTTTGCCTTTTCCTCAAATTTCTTTAAGACCTCTTGAGCAGTGGAGCCAAATAACTTTTGCTTTTCCAGTGGAGCATCCAGAAGCTTAGCCTTAACATGATCTGGCAGAGATTGTTCCTTCAGCCAGGCATGTCTACGTATGACTGCACCTGTCATTGCTGACCTACATGAAGCTTCCAATGCATCATAACCACACTGCAAGAAATGGTTGCCAACCTGTTGTGAATTATGTACCAGATCCTGAAGTGACTTACGATCTAAGGGTTCAGGCGAAGACAGTTTTTTCTGCAATTCATCTAACAAATACTCTTGGTACTGTATCATATGAAATTGACAATTTAAAGCCCTCATAGACAGAGTGGAAGAAGTGTACACTTTTTTACCCCATCTCTCTAAAGCCCTGGACTCCCTTTCAGAGGGGAGTGGAATTTTAGTAGTGGCAGCTGCAACCCCTTTAGGACCCTGGGAAATAGTTTCTGGGTCAGCAGAGTGGGCCTTGTAAAGGAAATGATGCGAGTCCGGGACCCTGTAGTATATATCGGGTTTAACAGGAGCCGGGGGAAGGGTGTCAGGGGTAGTGCTAGACTCAGAATACACATCATCAATGACACTTAAAACAGGAGGAATAGCCAAAGGTCTATGCTGAGGTAAATGAAGAAAAGTCCTTAATCTCTTCCTGGAATCGGAGAATTCCTGGCCCTGCCATTGGAAATGCTCTCTCATGGAGTGAAGGGTCTCCCCAAAGGACAGCTCTTCAGGAGGGGAGGCAGAGGAAATAGATTCCTCTGCATCAGAATCCTCGTAGGCCGTGAAAGCCTCCCCCTGGTAGTCTGATAGAGCAGAGCCATCAGAGGCCTCATCAGAGGAGTGAGGTTCAGCAGACTCAACCCTGGGCCTTTTGTCTAGTGGGGGTTGAGAGCCCCTGTCCGGATGAGGCTGAGAGCCCCTAATTAAGGAAATAAGGTCCTCAGCCAAACTTAGTATCTGAGAACCTGTAGTGGATCCCTGAGAAATAGACTTGGGAGGCAGAGTTTTTTGTTGCTTAGCAGCTTTAGCCCTAGTGAAAGCTTTTATGGACATGGATGCAGGGGGCCTGGCTGCCCCACGTGCTGGAGTAGTTTTGTCTAGGGGAATGGTGTCGGTAGGTTCCTGAACACCGGTCTCCGGTGGTAATTCTATAACCGACTCAGAAAAGGCCTCCAGGACCGAGGCTATCGGTTGAGCGGTTTCTACAGACGGAAGTACCAAGGACTCGGTTTCAGCCGAGACCGAGACACTTGCGGCAGGCCTAGGAGCGGTTTCAGCCGAAACCACGGTCCGCGTGTGTCGGTCCTTGTCCTTCCGTTTCTTGGTTAAATGAGAAGTCGGAGTCTCCGACGGCATTTTATAAGAGAAACTAGCCCCAAAAAATTCCTCTGCAAACTCCGATCGACGCCTAAGAGTGCGTCGATTAAAGGAGGCACAGGCAGTACAGGCCGAGACGTCGTGGTCTGGGCCTAGGCAGGGAAGGCAGTAGGAATGGAAATCCTTATGAGGTATTTGTTTCCCACAAGTCAAGCAATTATTAACTTTAAGCGTTTGATCTGACATCGGCTGAGGCAAGAAAGAGTCCCCAACGGGGTACTTAGCTTTTTGAAGTCTTCGGTAGCTGAAGTTACAGGAGCTGGCCGACCGGCACTTGCGAACTGCTTCTGCTTCGGGCACCACGCGGCAAGAAAGACTGAGGAAGATGGCGTCGGCTGACACTTTTATACCCCAGGCGCTCTGACCTCGGGGAAGGGGCGACATCAGCCGACACCGGACCCAGACTTTGGAATCCGGCTGACCGAAGGGCTGCCTGAGGCAGGACAACCCATATGTAAGGACTGTAGATGCATCCTTGAAGGACATCTGTACTATGTTCATCGTGTTTCACTGTTGCAGTCATTACTCTTGGGTTGAATCCCAAAGCTCAGGATGGGTGGCTGGGCTAAATAGGATTAGGAGAGGCTATAAGGCCCTGCAGAACTGCAGTGGCGAAGCCTGCTCTGGATTTAGAGTAAAGAAGTAAGTGGTAGTGCTTTGTAAAAGTGTGCACTGAACTCCAAGTTGCAGCCTCTAAGATGTCTTTGGTTGGTACTCCTCTGAGGAAGGCTGCTGAAGTGGCTGCTGCTCTGGTACAATGAGGCCTAATGCCCTTAGGCACTGATTTGCCATGTTGAGAATAGCAGAAACGGATGCAATGGCCTACCCATTTAGAAATAGCCTTTCCTTGCGATCCCGCAGCATATGACACTAAAAGTTGCTCAGTCTTTCTGAAAGCTTTAGTTCTGTCCAAGTAGAAGCATAGCTGCCTGTGTATGTCCAAAGAATGCAGAATTTTCTCACCCTTGTTCTGTGGGTTTGGATAAAAGGTAGGCAAGTGAATGGTTTGGTTGAGGGCCACACTGGACACCACCTTAGGCATAAAGGTTGGGTTTGTCCTCAGAAAAACCCTGTCTGGATGAAAAATGATAAAAGGTTCCACAGCCATGAGTGCTTGTAACTCCGAGACTCGTCTTGCAGAGGTTATTGCTAGGAGCAAGGCTGTTTTCCAGGATAAGAATTTTATATCCGCTGTTGAGGCTGGCTCAAAAGGAGGTAGTGTGAGTTTTTCCAAGACATAATTGAGGTACCATGCCGGAATTGGTGCTCTCCTTGGAGGCCTGATGTTTTTGGCCCCTCTGAGGTACTGCCTTATTAAAGGATGAGAAAAGATAGGTTGTTCCGTGTTGTAATGGGCTGAAATGGCAGAGGCATGAATCTTAATTGATGAAAAAGAAAGGCCTTTGTCCATCATCTCAGTTAGGTATTGTAAAATCTGAGGGATATTTGGTACATATGTGTCAATGCCTTGTCCCCTGTCTGACGCTGGAAAGGATCAATTTTTAGAAGGCCAGTTCCTGCTAAATCTGGGTGGTTGCACCTGTAAGAAATCCTTAACTATCTGCATGGATTTAGCTTTATCCTCCATTTTCTTCAACACCTCTTCTGCTTTAGCACCAAACAAAGTATCATGCTGTAATGGGGCATCTAATAATTTTGCTTTAACATGATCAGGCAGGGTCTGTTCCTTTAACCAAGCATGCCTTCTAATAACAGAACCTGTAACAGCGGCCCTGCAAGAGGCCTCCAGTGAATCATAACCACATTGCAAAGTATGCTTTCCCACTTGTTGAGCTGCATGCAATACATCCTGCATTTCCTTGTTCTCTGAACATTCAGTATTTGTCAACATTTTCAGTTTAAGCAGTGACATTAAGTATTGCTGATATTTAAGTATATGAAACTGACAATTGAAAGCCCTTACAGCCAAGGTGGCAGAAGTGTAAACCTTTTCCCCCCATCTGTCCAGTGCCCTAGAATCCCTATCAGAGGGGACAGGGTTTTTTGCAGTGGAAGCTTTGACCCCTTTGGGACCCTGAGATATGGTTTCTGGGTCAGCAGCGGGGTTTTTATATAGGAATTTATGAGAATCCAGGACCCTGTAGTATCTGTCTGGCTTAGCAGGTGTAGGGGGTAAAGAGTCAGGGGACAGGCCGGACTCTGAAAATACATCATCTACAATGTCTAGAACAGGTGGAATAGCAAGGGGTCTGTGCTGAGGAAGCAGCAGAAAGTCTCTGAGCCTTTTCTTAAATTCAGATTAATCTTGGCTCTCCCAGTGGAAATGCTCCCTCAAGGTATGCAGGGTTTCCCCAAAAAAATAATCCTCAGGAGGAGAGGCTGAAGGAATGGATTCTTCAGCATCAGAGTCCTCATAGGGAGGCATGGAATAATCCTGTTCAGAAGAGGAATCAGAAGAAACAGAAACCTGATCAGAAGAATCATATTCTGTCTCTTGCCTAGGCCTCTTATCAGGAGGGGGATGGGAACACCTGATCAAAGTAATTAGGTCTTCGGCCATTTTGAGCATCTGTTTTTTAGGCATGGAAGTCTGAGTAGGAGAATGCTGTACTTGTTTCTTTGTCTTTAGAGCTGCTTTAGTTTTTGTCTTTGAAGCTGAAGATGGTTTAACATATAATTGTGTAGGTCTGAAGACACCCTCAGAAGCTGATGCCTGCACAGCGGCTCCAAACCCATCTGAGGGAATGATTTCCAAGTGTCTAATACCTTGAGTATCCAGAGGCCCGGTCGGCTCCACGTGGGAGTTGGAAGCGGCCTGTGGCTCTGAGGTAGCGGGCGCCAGGGGCTGCGAAAGCACTTCACTGAGAACCGGCGACTGGCCTAACGGAGGCCTCGTCGGTTTTGGACCTCGGATGCCTATCCTTTTCCTTGTCCTTACGTTTTTTTGTAAACTCCGGTCGTCGGCTGTTCCGACGACATTATATAATTAAATCTTCGGCCAAAGTAGTGAAATGCAAAATAAAACCGACGCTTAATAGTGCATTGGTTAAATCTAGCACAAAACAGACAGCTAGCAACATTGTGATCAGGGCCTAGGCAAGGAATACAGTAAGAGTGAAAATCCTTATGAGGTATTTGCTTCCCACAAGAAATACAATTGTTAACTTTTTCTGACATCGGTCTGCAGCAAGAAAAAAGTTTCCCCAACAGGGTAATTAGCTTTAATGAAGACTTCGGTTCTGAAATTCGGATTCGAAAATCTCAGGAGTCGGCCGACCGGCACTTGCGAACTGCGTTTGCTTTGGGCACCGTGCGGCAAGAAAGACTGAAGAAAATGTCATCAGCTGCATCTTTTATACCCCTGGTGCACTGATGTCAGGGAAGAGGCGACAGCAACCGACGCCGGACCTAGACTTGGAATTCAGGCCGACTGCGGGTAGCTTGCTAGCAGGATAACCCAAGAGTAATGACTGCAACAGTGAAACACGTTGAACATCCAACCTTCTTGGAGCTAAAGCTCTTGGCTCAGTCAGTTCTCCACCCCTCCGGTATCTCCCCTCCAAGAAGGGAGCTGGAACTGAGCTGTTCAGTGACGAGGCTCTGAGAGGAAGCAATGGCTCAGCAAATGACAGAGTCGAAGTCAACCACTCAGATCTGGTGCCGATGCTTTGGCTCCAAGACTCATTCTGCTTAGTGGCTATCAGCGCTGAACGAGTCAGGTACACAGTCAGAACCGAAGAAGAAAGTGGTATCCTTAAATCAGACACTTCAATTCTTGGCACACACAGATTTGATGGCTCCAAAACCATAGATCAGATCAGAGTCACTATAGCGTGTGAAGGTGGCAGAAGGCTCATGAATCCAATGGGAGGAAAAAACAGCAACATCCCCATCTGGATTTGTGTTCTATGACATTTCCTCATCATCTTGACCACATTTGCATCAGACAGACTATGGGAGGACTTGAGTGAGGAAGCTGTGGATGGAGGGCGGGACGACTTCCTAGGATTCTTCCATAAAACTGGAGATCTGAGTCTAGGGGAGACAGTTTCTAGACAGAATCTAGGGCTCCAGATCCAGGGAAACTTGATCACAGAAGTTGTCAGATCTGTCACTTTTCTGACTTTGGAGTGAGCCACCAAACTCGGAGCAGGTGCAGAAGACTTCAAAGGGGAGCACTTCCTGTGCTCTCTAGGCTCCTACGACCTTTGATTTGTCATATGGGGGTTTGAGCCCCAGAAGTAGAAGCAATAGATGAAGAAGGAGCTGGCAAAAGACCCTTCAGGATAAACTTATTTCACTTGTAACTGCCCTCGATTTGAAACCCGCACAGACCTCACAAGACACCTGCAAGTAAGACAGGCCAAAACAATATACGTACTCCCTTTGGGCATCAGGATTGGGTATCTTATGCCCACTGGAAATGCATTTTTTAAAGCCGATAGGCTTGTCAGCCATACCAACGATCAAAGTCTAGCCAAAAAAACAGAAAACAAAGAAAGAAAGAAGAAGTAATTTTACAAGATACTTTATATATATATATATATATATATATATATATATATATATATATATATATATATATATATAAAGTTTTATGCAAGAAAAATAAAAGTAAAGATAAAGACAAAGATAAACTACCAATAATGGTAGGAAGAATATCTAAAAGTATACAAAGAAGGCCTAGTACCAACAATAGTACAACAACTTACCTATACGGTATCCCTAGATAAACAGGAGTAAAAGGAGGAAGGCTAAATAGATATGAATAGTAAAAAATAAGGAAAAGTTGAAGAAATAAATTCAAGTTTTTACTCTCAAAAATCCAAAAAAGCACTCTAGAGTTCGAGAAAACACAATCCTGACCAAATCGTTAGAACGGCAAATGAGATCTGAGGTAATCTGGCAAGTAAGGGGCATTATGGGAGTCAGATCCAAGAATCTAAAGAGTGGGCAAGTCAGATCAGAGACCCATACGTTGAGGAATGAATGAAAATGTCAACATCAGATCTCTCATTTTCTGAAGGGACATTCTACCTCTTCAGGATTTGAACTATTACCAATAAGATGGTATAGCTGTTTCCTTCTATGGTGCATCTCTGTTGGCTTCTATGATGTAAAGATACCTTACTTGCTGAAGATGTGCAAGTGAATTCCCTTGTTCAGTTACCAAAATGCTTCCTGATGGTTCTACATCTCAAAGACGTGCTTGGGTTGCAGGAGTGATTCCAAAATCTTCAAGACCAGGAACAGAGTATTTAGTATGAGGCAGTTGATATTAAAATACTTTCCAATGGCCTTTAAGCATAACAAATCTGAAGATAGCTCCTTAAGCCATGAAAATGTGTCCAGTAAGACAGTCTACACCAGGGAGGGAGGCAAAAAGGACTTCCCCTCTCAATGTTGAGAGAAAAGCACTGACATTCTAGAAAGATGTTGGTAGGAAGTGAATGAAATAAGGAAGATATCTTAACAAGAGATGATCTGCCGCTATTGTCAATTAGTCAATCAAAGCTCAACTGCAGGACCCACGTATATTGAGGTGGGTCATGAAGAATGTGAACAAAGATGCTGCCATAAGCCCTATAACATGCAGTAGATTGCAAACTTGGATATGACTCTGTGAAATCACCTAAGCAACCAGATCCCTGAACTACTGGAGGAACACCAGGGCTCTGCAAAGAGAATGTAATATACCACAAGCAAGGAGGAAATTTCTCAACTTATGATGAACTCAAGTGGTTGCAGCCAAGGCAAATTTCACACAAGCCCCCATAAAACCTGAGGACACTTCTGCCTATGCAGAGCTGTTCACAGAAACACTGTACAAGCATGTTAACAGCTGCAGAGAGGCAGCTGTACCCACCAGAAAGAAGTACAGAACTAACTCAAAAAACAAGCCACCCTGGTGGAATCACAAAATCAATCGGATGTATAACAGGAGGAAGAACGCCATGGCAAAAATTAGGAAGTGCAGCACCCAGCAGGATAAAAGCACTCTCATCAAACTAAACAAATAACTCAGAGGACAAATAAAATCTACCAAAGACAAATTTGAGGCAAGTTTGGCCTCCCAGGCCAAGGACAACCACAAAGAATTCTTTAGTTATGTCCGCAGCCTCAAAGGCAATACACAATTATATGCAGAGCTCATTGTAAATGGAGCCACCTATACGGAGCCAGAAGATATAGCAAACCTCCAGGCTGATAAATTCAGCTCCAACTTTACTCCTCTCTCCGAATCAACCTTCCCTCAGGAAATATCATCAAATATAACTCCTCCTACTATCACTAGGGAACAGGTCCTTAATGCTCTCTCTAAGACCAAGAACACTGCATCAATGGGCCCAGAAAATATCCCAGGATGCCTTCTAAATAGCATGAAACATGACCTATAGGGGCCTCTGGAATTACTATTTATCTGCAGCCTCCAAACAGGATTCATGCCTCATGACTGGAGAAAGGCAACAGTCATCCCTCTGCACAAAGGTGGGCCATCTACAGACCCTGGAAACTACAGACTCATAAGTCTCACTAGTCTTACATGTAAAGCCATGGAAAGAATTATCATAGAGATATAGTAAACCTCCAGACACTGGACCCAACCCAGTTTGATTTCAAGGGCAGATCATGCTTACTCAACCCAGTGGACTTCTTTGAGAAAGCCACCAAAGCAATGGATGAGGGCAATATCGTTCACACTGCCTACCTTGACCTGACCACGGCATTTGACACAATACTCCACTTGGGCATTGTTGATAAACTCAGGAGGTTAGGTTCAAATCCATATGTCACCCCTGGATAGCCAACTGGCTCATAGACAAGACCCAGGAAGTTAGAATTGGGGAGTCCACCTCTACAAAAAGGGCAGTCACAAGTGGAGTTCCTCAGGGATCAGTCCTTGGACCACTCCTTTTTGGCATTTACTTCTCAAAAGTCAAGACCAATGTCACTGGTCTCTCCCTGACTAAATTGGCAGATGATTGCAAATTAGGAGCTGTCACTGAATCTCACACTGACAATGTTTTCCAGGAGGGGCTGATGCAAACAAACAACTGGACAAGAAGGTGTGATATAACATAAAAATAGTTCAACAAAGCATTTTTTATGGAAACACGACCGGAAAATAAATACCGATTAAAAGTATGAAACGGGCAAATTGCAACACTAGGAAGAGGAAAGTAAAACACTGAATTATGAAAATCCAAAAGTACACATCTATCCTTATTTGCCATATTTTTTAAACTTTTACAAAACACTAACCAGACTTACTGTGACCAAGAAACAAACAAATGATTTTATATTTCACATTTAACCACTCAGACAGAAACATGTTTATCTAAACCTCAAATATATTTTTAAAAATCACAGAATTCTTCCAGAAATTAGTGCCTCAGCCAAAGAAATGTCTTCAAAAAATTAAAACCCGATATACAAGTCATTAAATAAAACTTTAAAATTACATAACAGTGCAACCAAAGTCCAAGCATTAGAATATTCCTTAAAGGTAAACAGTTCAAATAAAGGCAACATTAGAGAAGGTGGAAAACACTTTGTGAAATCACATCTAAAAGACGAGTAGTACAGTCTGTTGGGGGTATTAGTATAATAAATACTTATGCAGTAGCTTATTGTTCACGCTACCAAGAATCAAAATATAATTAAAAAATAAAACCTTCCTCATTTTTTGAAGAGGTGAGCCACATTCCAAAAATATGTTATTCCTCAGATACAAGCAGGCAGCCATCTGTATGGTGGTAATCTGTGTACTGTTTAGCTAGTGAGCTTAATTCTGATACATTTTGAATATCTCAAAGGTATTCCACAACTCTTTTCCTTACCTTTAGTGTGGTTCCACTATACAGTATAAACAACATGGACAAGTCAGATAATAGGTCATCTGTTCTGTTTGGCAAGTATAATTCCTTAAGACACTATCCACTGTACCAATGATAATAAAGGTTTTAGTTTCCACCATCAACCCACAGATAGAACAAGTAACATAAAGAAAAAACTCCATTGACTCAATGTACATAATTTGGTTTCCCAACGCAATTGTGAAGATCTCTTTGTATCCACTTTGTTCTCCATGAGAACATACAGCACTGTCTCGTGTCAGCCACACAAATTTACTAAATAAGAGTACATAACACAATGTTCAATGGGGCCCTACCTGTTTCGTCCTCACAGCACTTGAAACAGACAAATACCCTTCCATGAAGACATGCAGACTACTGTGATGGAAAAAGGTGCTCACTTTACTTTTAAGTGTCACCAGCTTCACTTCCTACCAGGAATGCTGGTACTGTTGAACTATAACATTATTGAGAAACTGAACAAAAAAAGATCTATTATTGAATAAACTCACTGTTTTGCATGTGACCACCCGGCATTTGAGTTCTCGTATGCTTCTCATTTTCTCTTCTAATTGCTCTTTCTTCAACAAAGGTTCAAAATACTGTTCCATGAGTTCTGCTTCAGCCTAGGAAAGAATAGCCGAATTAACACTTTGTAGTTGTCAAATCCTCCAATACCAGACTACATTCTTTTCCAAAATTACATATGCAACAATATTATACAAAGTAGATTTATATGTCACAGTATGGTATTTAATTTACTACTCCTGTTTATTCTAAATTACATTTGCTTTGCTGAATTATGCTAATAAATAACACACTATTAAAACATTCCAGGTAGCTTCTGCTTAGTGTTCTGAGTTCACAGAAACAAAATATACTGCCTACATACTGTATTCTGCCTAAACCCTTTAATAATACTGTTCTCCTTAGGCAAACTCCATGCTGTAAAACTTCCACACCTTATTGATATTGCAGCTCACTTCTGGGAGTGCAAGACCAGATTACTCAATAATGCAGGTCCTGTCCATCCATCCATAACCCTTTTCCCATTTTTTTATGCAAGTGCTGTTTTTTTTTAAATTAAAATGTGATTACAATATCAAAAGAGTTTCTATTATATGCTTAAACTGATTCTGCAGACTGCTGTATTCATGTACTTCATAGCAGGGAAAATATTACAAGTCATGGCAACCTTAACCTTACTATATGCCACCCCATTCAGGCTTACATTTCAGGGCACCCAAATATCACAGCAGTTTAGACTCAATCAGAGAAGGTAGTTCTGTGTCAAGTAATCTGCACTGAAGGTACTGACCATTAGAATGTGAATTTGTCTTGTATGGCTCAACTTAATGAAAGCAAATGCATGCTTAAGGGGCTGTTACTTTTTGAAGAATAGTATTGCTTTCCTGACAGCTGTAAAGTGATCAAGGAACTTGTATCAAGCAACTTTAATGTAAATTCAACTGCCTTCTTAGAACAACCTGTTGCTTAAAAAATACATTTGATGGTAAAAGACACACTGTAGCATCAAAAAGGTTTAGGCTCTTTAACATGGTTATAAGTAAGACTTCCGTAATGTATATGCATTTTTCCTGCAGTCAAGAGCAGGTAAAAAAGGAAAAAATCCATTAATTTGCTGGTTTATTGCTTTACTCCAGTTCAGGGTGGGAGGAAAGTTGGATCACAACCAAGCACTCAGGAGGTACAAGGCAGAGAACTAATCCTGGAATAAAGAAACTATTGGGGGGGGGGGGGGTATGAAGTATCCTATGAGACCCTAAAGAGTTTGGCCCATTTAAAGTGCAGACCCCCCCTTGTTCTTTTGTTTCCCCTGCATCACAAATGTCTGATGTCAAAAGTGCCAATCTTTCTTTTTAAATATGAACTTATGGTACTCTTTAAAGATCATGTACAAATGGCTGAATCGATAATGTACATTACACTTCTCCTTTGGTCATTATGTGCTACCCCATGTTCAATGAAGCAGCTGTCCATTACAGCTCCACAGCTTTGAAAATTAATTTAAAAAAGTGCTGATAACAGTGACACTTCCAGCATTTCTGGCTGTCAAAGCTGAAGTGTGCAGTATGCACGGCCAGCTGATATCAATTAGTGGAATTTCAGCCATGCAAAGTGAAGAAAAATAGGAAGTTTGGCATTTTTATAAGCTTTTTTCAGTGGTTTCTCACTCCATTATTACCAATAAAAAAGATGACCTTGAGGGAAATGGCTTCTTGTAGCACTTACTAAGGAGAGGAAGCATTCTCCTACTTTGTGTACTGCACGAATCATACATATGTGTACCTCACCACACATTTTTAGCTGCAGCAGCAAAAAACTCAAACAAGGAATGTAATTCAGATGGAGACAGGTTGTCAGGTGAAGGATGGAATACTTTATGCAGTAGGCCAATACTAAACTCATTTTCCCCATTTTATTCTGTGTGTTCACACTTTACTGCTCTGCCACACAAAAGAAAGGAGTTCCGCTGTTCTACATCATCAACCCATGACAGATGACCCAGAAGCACAGCAGTGCCTGTGTGGAAAGAGCTTGCATCCCTGAAAAAAAAACTTTAAATTTTAGATTTAGTTATGCTCATTTTGGATTGAAACAGCTGCACACTGCCACTGGACCACCTGTACAACACAGCAACAGCTACAGGGAGGTGTAAGAAAGCCAGGTGATACGAATGCATATGATCTTTAAAGTTAGGAATTCTATAGGCTTTTTCCTTTCCCCTTCCCTGGGTATACTACAAAATATGGGCACAATGGTGCAGCGGTTGCATTTTCGCCTCACAGCAAGAGGTATTGTGGTTCAATTCTCAGCTGGTGTGCCTTCTGTGCAGAGTCTGCATTTCCTCCATGCATTCGTGTGGGTTTCCTCCGTGTGCTCCGGGTTTCCTCTCAAGTTACAAAGACATGCGTCTAGAGCATTTCTCCCCAGGCCTCTACTGAAAATTGGCTTTGCTCCAAGTTAGACTTTCCCAGTAAATACATATAAAATAAATAAAATACAGCCTTGTTTAAACTTTGTTGGTAAATTCACAGCTAAAACATTCCAGAAGTACATAGCATATGATGTTAGAAAAACCAATGATACTGCCTGCATGCTGCCTTAGCCTTCCACCTAAAACCCTTCCTTATTAATGCTACTCTCTTTATGTGCATCTTCTGCTATAAACTCCTGCACAGTTATCACAGTAGTCTGACATCATGTAATGCCCTTCTGAAATAAAATGGCAGTTCTGTAACAAGAGAACTACACAGAAGACTTACATTCATCAGAATGTGAATCTCACATGCCTGATCTCCTTACAAGTTAAAAGTCTGCTCAGGGGGTCACATCTAGGATTTTTAAATAGGTTGTCTTAACGGTTAAGATGTTTGCCTTACAGACGTAAGGTAGAGGGCTTAATTCTCAGCTTTAGGGAAATTGTCCTACTACTTACCTATGTACATCATTTTATTTTTGGCCTTCCTGCAATCTGTTTATTGCTGGTGTTTGCCCTAATTTCCATAACCTATTCATTACTCTCATCATCATCCCTTCAAGGAAGGGTTCTCTGGAGCTGATCATGGAAGATTTGCAGAAGAGAAATGGGATGGAAC